>NW_020202657.1:0-7772 GCF_001531365.2 Cynara cardunculus var. scolymus
AATTGAATTAAAAAATTACACAAAAAAATGAGGAATTTCAAATAGTTAATTTGATACTAATATCGATATATTTTTGTCAAATTTTTATGATATTTTCAAACATATATTTTATTCAAAAATAAAAACATCATCGTTTTCTCAAAATCACATAAAGTCATATTATAACATCGACTGAGATAAGAATAAAATGAAATATTAAAATCACGATGTATCTCGCTGCATTGCGCGAGTACGCTTCTAGTATATATATAGGGGCAGGTTCAAATGAAAACCATCCAATTCTAAAAAACCGTGTAAACCAATTTCGACCAATAAGAAAATTTCATTTTTTTCAATTAAATTTAATGAATAAGGATATTTCTGTCATTTTCCACATTTTTTTGATAATTAAGGAAGTTATTAATACAAATTATTTAAGGAAATTTAATAAAAGAAATAATGAAAAAGGTAACGTTTCAAAATTTAAATATATTATATTATTAAAATCTTGATTTTAATGATTTGGTATTCAATGAATCATGAAACATTTTATGAAGATTACAACAACTTTAGGAATGAAATCGTGGGTTGATGTTGGTTAGAAAAAAAAAATGTTCATGAAACTATATAAACATGAAAAAATTTCATTGTAAAATGACTTATTTGCTTCTTCAAAGCATATGGTATACATCAATGAAATAGTGTCATGATGGTGAAAATTTTTATGTTCTAATTGATGCATGCTTCGTGAAATATTTTCGTGGTGTTCCGTATTGCTTTGTGATTGAAGTTGATCCGTTTAATTGGTAGAATGAAAAGRGTTCATGATGATGAAACATTTTCATTTTGTAATTGATTCGTGATTGATGAACTAGTTTCATGGTGAGCAACRTTGCATTGTAATTGAATTTGATCCGTTTAGTTGGTAGAATGAAATGAAATGGGTGCATAATGGATTTTGTTCTTTATGAAATATACGTATTATGAAACAGGTGCATATTATATTTTATTGTACATGAAATTAATGTGAATGTAAATGTTTMCATGTGAAAATGTTTCATTATAAAATAGTTATTTAAATAGGTTCATGCTGGTGAAACATTTTCATTTTATAATTGATTCGAGATTGAAGAACTAGTTTCATGGTGAAACAGTTTATGCTCTAATTGATTCATGCTTCATGAAACATTTTCATGGTGATCCATGTTGTATTGTAATTGAAGTTGATCCGTTTAGTTGGTAAAATGAAAATGAAACGGGTGCATAATGGATTTTGTTCTTTATGAAATATATATATGATGAAACGGGTGCATATTATATTTTATTCTTTATGAAATTAATGTTCATGTAAATGTTTTCAATGTGAAAATGTTTCATTATAAAATAGTTAATGAAATATGTTTCATTAGGATGTTACCGATTGTTAATGATTGTTTACCATTCTACCCTTATTGATGAAATAAACTAAATTTTTAATTTTTTTTTTTAATTTCCATAAATAAAGCATACAAATCTTGACCATTGATTAAGAAAATGGATGGTTGAGATTGGTTTACACGGTTTACACAAATGAAGAGGGTTTTCATTTGAACGCTCCTATATATATATATATATGTGTATATGTATATATATACATCTATGTTTTATATATATTATTCAATCAGATAATGATATTGAAAATTTTGCATTTATATTTGAAGGAAAAAAGTCATATAGATTACTATTAATATTCTTTGATTAAATATTTCAAAATATAACTTAAAAAAATAATTTTACAACTTCGTTTTAATTGAATCTATGACATCAATGAATTTGTAAATTGCGAGTAATGTTTTTATAAAGTAAAAAATGTGTATAGACACAAAAGTTAAAAAATATTCTTTTACTAAAAAATATATTTATTAAAAAGCGAGGCAAGATATGACGTGAACCACACCTTTCAAAGATGTTATAAGTCTTGTTGTAATAATAGAGACGTATCTTACGTCATATTACGTTGCGATACATCTTTTTAAATCCGGAATACAATACAAATCTACTTGAAATTGTTTCCGTTATCCAAACCAATTAAAAAACGAATGAACACCATTGAAATTTGTTTGATAAAAATCGAATGAACACCATTGAAATTTGTTTGCTAAAAACGAATGAACACCATTGAAATTTGTTTGGTGCTCGTGCTACCCTACTATGTTAGGTGTTGTACCATTTATTTCTTTTGGCTGTTTATGAACGAAATCAGAGGCAGTCATGATTTGATTTTGTCATAAAGAAAGTGGAGTTGTGAGATATATATATATATATATATGGGAACATTGAAATAAAAACCATTCAATTTGTAAAAATCGGAAAAATCTCATTCAACCAATTATAATTTTTTATTTTGTTTATTTTTTGTAATTATGAGAGGTTGATTAACCATTTTTATTGTGTAGGGTGTTAATCATTAATATTATCATCTTCATTATTTTAATTTTAAAGAAATACATAAAACAATTTCATTAAATATTATATGAAACAATTTCATAACCATATATGAAACAAATTCATCAAAAAAAGTATTATATGAAACAATTTCATAACCATATATGAAACAAATTCATCAAAAAAAATATTATATGAAACAAATTCACAAGATTAAACAATTTCATGAAAAAATTTCATAAGATTAAACAATGAAATCGACGTATGAGGGTAGTTTGTACGGTTTTTACAAATGAAAGTGATTTTCATTTGATCGCTCCTATATATATATATTGAGATAATTATGAAAATGATGAGAGTTTATTTATTATTATTTAAATATTTATAAAAGATGACTAGGGTTTATAAATTATGATCAATATTTTATATTAGAAAACAATCAAAACTTTTATAAAATCATATATTTATCAAATTAAATGAACGGTTGAGATTGAGTTGTATTGGTTGTACAAATATAAAAGTTTGCATAATAATTCATCTCTCTCTCTCTCTCTCTATATATATATATATATATATAGAGAGAGAGAGTTTATTTATTATGATTTAAATATTTATGAAAGATGAATAAAGTTTATTAATTATGATCAATATTTTATATTAGGAAACAATCAAAACTTTTATAAAATCACATATTTATCAAATTAAATGGATGGTTGAGATTAAGATATATTGTTGTACAAATATAAAAATTTGCATAATAATCCACCTCTCTCTCTCTCTCTCTCTCTCTCTATATATATATATATAAAGAGAGAGAGAGAGAGGCGAGTCAGAATACAAACCGTATGATTCGTGAAAACTATGCAAATCACTATCGACCAATATAATTTTTGTTCTCTCTTTAATTTTAGTAAGTAAGGGTATAATTGTCATTTTATTTTATAATGGTTAATATTGGACATAATTTAATTATTTTTAAATATGGAAGGGTAAATATAGAAACCGTTTATATGAAAGATGTAAATCAATTGTTTTTAAATATAATATTGGAAATGATATAATTATTTTTAAATATGGAAACGTAAATATAGAAACCGTTTATATGAAAGGTGTAAATCAATTGTTTTTAAATATAAAACGTTGAAACAATGAAATAGTTGCATACAATGAAGATGACAGATTAATACAGTTTCATAATGTGAAACAGGTTCATACAAAGAACCGTTCATACAGTGAACCAGATTCACGCATGAGAATAAATACTGGAAACAGATTCATACAATGAAGAAATACATGTTCATCTAGTTAAGAAATAGAAATTAATACATTGAACAAGATTCATACAATGATGAAATAATGTTTTTCATATAGTGAAATAGTTGCATACAGTGATGAAATACAGTTTCATTCAGTAAAATACAATTTCATTTAGTGAAATAGTTGCATACAGTGAAGAGGACAGTGATGAAATACAATTTCATACAATGCAACAGATTTATATGGGTGATTTTCCAATTTTGCCTTTTTTTAATTTTCTAATATAACACTATATAAAGTTTACATTGCAAACCACGTTATTTGTACAAACTGTACAAATCTCATTAAACCAATCATAATTTTTCATTTTTGTTCTTTTTTTTTGTAATTATGGGAGGTTGGTTAATCATTTTTATTGTGTAGGGTGTTAATCATGGATATTATTATTTTTATTATTTTAATTTTAAAGAAATATATGAAACAACTTTATCAAAAAAAAAATTGAAATAATTTCACAATATTAAATAATTTCATGAAAAATTTTCATAAGATTAAACAATAAAATCGACGGATAAAAATGTTTTACACGATTTATACAAATTAGATGGTTTGAATTTGATAGCTCATCTATCTTATATATAATATTATATATCAATAAAGAGAGATATGGACGTGGCAGAAGATGGGCAAGAAAGTGATTGGACCCTTTATCCTAAAACGTGGAGTTAGGGTTCCAAGATAATGATATCGATTGGTGTTAAATGCATTTGTATATATTGTTGTTGTTGAGTAAATTATCCATTTGGTTCCTAAGGCATGTTATTTATCACAGATTTGATCCTTTTATCAATCGTTTATTACAAAAGAAACCTTTACATATGTAGTTTGTTATGTATTTGATTCTTAGAGCAAACGACCATCCATTTTCTCCATTAAATTCAAGGGCAAATTGGTCAATCTACAAGTTTCTTTGTTTTGATGATTATTTAATTAGTTTACCAATTATATACACATACATATGTGCATCAAGAACAGATCCAGATCAAACTCATCTCTAGCAACGATCTCCATCCATCTACGACCCTAGCAACTAGTTTGTGTCCGACATCACATCCCAGACCAAACGCATCGACGATCTAGGATTCCCACAGTTCGTCTTCCACATCACATCTCGTCCATTTTCTCTGGAAGATTCATCTCATCGACGTTACACCCATTGATGAATTTGCAAACGGTTTTTGCCATAGGATTTGGTCCCTGGATTCTCTCTCTCTCTCTCTCTCTCTCTTTCNTTTTTTTGCGTTTTTTGCGAATCGAGAACTTGGTATGTAAATCCTTCAACCAAGACACTTATATATAGTGTTTAGAAAGCAAAAAATACAAAAAAAGAGCCAAAAAACGGCTACATTTAAAAAAAATAGTTACAGTTTTTAAAAATCGGGTCGGGCCGGGCAATAACCGATCCCATAACCGGTCCCGGTCCCGCAAAACACCCCAAATCCATAACCGGTCCCAGATTTCGGTCCTATAACAGGTCCCGGGCCGGGCCGGTTTGGCCATCACTAATTTTTTTTATTAACCTGGATATCCAACCCGCTATGCAAGCCGACTAATCCCAAGGCTACCACCTTGCTTTGCAGACAGTCCGGAGTCACCGCATTTGAACCTCCATGGCCACAAAAGGGATTTTTATTCCTTTTTGGATTTAAACATGGGACCTCCTTTGCAAACGGTTTTTGCCATAGGATTTGGTCCCTGGATTCTCTCTCTCTCTCTCTCTCTCTCTCTCTCTCTCTCTCTCTCTTTCAGAGGAACTATTGGATTATAGATCGGTTTGGTTTTCAACGTCTGCAAACCACGTCGTTTCTCTTCTTCGTCTCTCTCTCAACCTCTGCAAAGCACGTCATTTCTTCCGAGTAACCATCGATTTCACCCCAAGTGGAGATCTGATTTCTCATATCTGAATTTCTTATACGATATGGTTTAATGTTTTTGATTTGGGATGAGATATAAGCACTAGATCTCCTACAAACCTCAGAGATATGTGGAGGTTTGAACTGTATAGTTTCTCTTATCTGAATTTCAGGGACGGTTTGGTTAATGTTTGATTTATGCTTTTAAATTTTTGGAGGGTTGATTTATGTATTTAATTTTGGGTTAAGAGTGATCATTAGGGTTCTTCATTTTTTTGACGATCTTCATATGGAGAGGATGAATATTGAAAAACATAGGTAAATAGGAACATATTAAAATGAAGGAAAATAGCAAAAAGACGAAGATACCCTCATAGTTAACAAGTATATTGGATGGTTGTTAGTGTAAAGGACAAAAATTGTATACTTGTAGGTTGCCCCGAAAACTGTCAACATATGACCAACTCAAAATTAGAGAGTAGATAAGTAGAAGGTGAGGTATTATATAATAAATAAAGATAAAAGACCAAATATGTAATAAATGACAAACTTTAAGGACCAAATGCGTTATTTACTTTATATTGTTAAATGCACCTGTGCCTATTAATTTTCTTATAATACATATCATATCAAGATTCACATTTTATATTCTCATGGATGATTTTAACCTCATGTTGACTTAAATATATGTATATATGTGTATACATATATATACACACATACACACACATATATATATATGATCACGTGAGACGTTTTCGTGAAATCCGTGATACTACTTTTTATATACTTGAAACTTCACAGCAAAAAGCTGTGAAAGTAACCTTCATAGTGTTTTTGTTGTGAAATTAAATTCGACATTTTTTATCTTCACAGGGTTTTGATGTAAAGTTTCAAAAGTAAAAAAGTGGTTTCACGGATCTCACAAAAACAAACTAATCTCACATAAACCCAA
The DNA here is from genome assembly GCF_001531365.2 of Cynara cardunculus var. scolymus. Classification (NCBI taxonomy): domain Eukaryota; kingdom Viridiplantae; phylum Streptophyta; class Magnoliopsida; order Asterales; family Asteraceae; genus Cynara; species Cynara cardunculus. Next base: position 6,529 of record NW_020202657.1, read on the forward strand.
CCCCATATATATATATATATATATATATATATATATATATATATATATAAAATACTATATGATACAACATTGCTTATTAATTATATGTACAACTAGCGGTGTTCTACACGAACACGTATACAATATCATCAAATATAATAATAGATACTAAAAACAAAAATACAAAAAAGATTTCATTTTTGACAACTCTTCGTGTTTGATTTATAATATGAGAAACGTATTCATATAAATACAAATATTAATATTAGAAATATACACATAAATACTAATAATCATACAAATCAATAAACCAGTAACGAAATTAATATTAAACAATTTTAGTTATACAGTTATTTTTCAAAAAAATTAAACAAAACCGGAAATATCAAATGTATTAAATAGTTATTAATATGTTGAATACGGAAAAAAGTGTTTAATTGTATATAATATAATGGTCTAATATACCCACAAACTCAAATTTTGATGTTAGGAATGAAAATCCATTCCCATTTTGTTTCTCAGAACCAAACAATCTCTTAGAGTTTCAATACTATAAAACAATTTTTATAAAATAGATGGTTTATAAAATGTCGATACAACATAACACTTTTTTCTGATTAACCTGGATATCCAATCCGATATGCGGATCGACTAATCCCAGAACGACCACCTGTTTTGCGGGTAGTCTGGAGTCACCACATTTGAAACTCCATGGCCACAAAAGGGATTTTTATTCCTCATTAGATTTGAACCTGGGACCTCCAGACACTTTGACATTTGGAGTCGAAGCTCAAACCAATCAGACATTACACTTGTGGGCCCAGTGATGGCCAAAAACCAGTACTGGGCCGGGCCGGTCCCAACCGGTCCCAAGATTTCTCATAACCGGCCATAACAGGTCTCGGTCCCGCTCGAAAAAGTTGAGCCCGGTCAAGCTTTATTGTAACCAGTTATTGGCCGCCGTTCCTGGTCCCGGTCATTAAAAAATAATTTTTTTATTTTTATTTTTTTTAATGATACATATTTTTAATACATTACAAAATTTGTAATTAGGTCACTTAAATATACTTTAAAAATGCGTTTTATTATAATTAAAATTACACTATCTTACAAAATATAATGAGAAACCGATAATCGTGAATGTTTTTTTTTTTTTTTTTTTTTTTTGCTTTTTTTGCGAATCGAGAACTTGGTATGTAAATCCTTCAACCAAGACACTTATATATAGTGTTTAGAAAGCAAAAAATACAAAAAAAGAGCCAAAA
>NW_020202657.1:11437-18419 GCF_001531365.2 Cynara cardunculus var. scolymus
ATATATATATATATATATATATATATATATATATATATATATATATATATATATAATGTCAAAGAGGGACAACAACATGTTTTTGGATTTTGTGAATCAAAAGGATGGGTTACCAGAATTCAATCCGGATTTCTCTTTCTATTCACAGAAATTCCTGTTATGTGACCCAAACCCAAAACGTGCGTGTCCCACATTATTAAATATTAAAATGCGTATAAGTTTCATTTTCTTTCCATTATTCATTTTTAATTAATAACTAAAATACATTAAAAATAAATACTTTTTTTACAAATTATACTATTAAAAAAGCCTTATTTATACTTTCAAAATAAGTCAAATATTGAATATTTTTTGAAACATATTATATTTTTAATCTTTTCTAAATTCGATTATATTAGACTTATTTGAAAGTAGTAGAAGGGTACTTATACAATACATAAAGATAAATCTTGATTTAATGTTCTATTTTATTTTATGTCTATGTCGATGCTATAATACGATTTTAAGAATACAATAGTGATTTTATTTTTAAATAAAATATAAATTTGAAAAAAATATATCAATGTTAATATCAAATCAACTATTTACAAGTTCATATTTTTTATGTAATTTTTTTACTATAATTTAATTTATAAATAATTTATTTTTGATTTAATAATATAACATTTTATAAAGATAATAATTAAATATCATGTTAGAACTCAATGATTATCCTAATTATATTTTAAATTTTTTATATTTAAAATGAGATGTTTATCTGCAGTTAGTTACAGATATAGAACTTTAATAAGTTGTAATTACGCACAATCTACTTGTAATCTTGAGTTTTAAATAACATGCATTAATAAACAATACATTATGCATAAAAAATTGGTTTTAAGTGTTTTTGTCAAATGTTTTATAATATAGTATAGATGATTAACAATATATTTTAATTAATAATTAATTTATATGATAATGGTGGGAAATAAAAAATAAAAGAAAAAGAGAATAAATTATGAATAGTATAAACTTTGGAGGATTTAAAGTGTAATTTATAATTAAAAGCATGCTAGGGTTGGTTTGATCAACAACAACTTTACACAATGTTTCTATTTTTGTTGAAGAAATAAACATGTTATTTAAAAAAAAGGTTTTTGTAATTTATATTTAAAAAGGAAAGTTATATGAATAAGCAGATAAAGATGTGAAAGGAAACTGATGGACGCGTAACCGAAGTGGAGTTCGGCTTTCAAGACCATGAAGATATGAACACAACATTGCCGATTTCAAGGTGTATTATGGTGGACACGCGTATGCAACATTAACATGTATCAGCTCCGTTCCTGATAATTTTTAGGCCCTGGACGAGATGTAAAAAGGACCCTCGATAAGTATGATATTTTTTCAATATATTGTTTTTATAATCAGAAATAACATTGAATTCATATAAAACCGTTTTTCCGAGTATTCCTGGACGCAAAATCAATCAATACTCGTTTCTAAACTAATATTATCTACTAGAACATTTTTTTGTAGTATCGTTTATTTGTTTCGTCACCAAAAACATCCTATGATATACTTTTGGTACATAAAATGACATCATTTGGGTTCACAAAGTCGATTCTTTTGATTTTCGAGTGACACTATGCAAATCAATATAAATAGATTAGACTTTTCCATGTCATCTCATGTTAATGTTTTTAACACCATTTTAAACTTTTATATTATGTTTTCGAATTTGGGAAGATTAATACCAWTTAAAACTTATATCATGTTTTCGAATTTGGGAAGATTATACCATTTTAAACTTTTATATTATGTTTTCGAATTTGGGAATGAAAGAAATGAATGAGAAAGGAAAAGAAAAATAAAAGAAAGAAAGAAAAATAAAGTTTTTTGTTTGTGTTTTTAATACAGAAAAAAGAGGAAGGAAAAAAAATGAAATAAAAATAGATTTTTGATATAATTTTTTTCCTTTCCCTAAAAAAATATCGAGAACAAAATATTTTTCTTCCCTCATTACTTTCCTACGTAAAAGAAGACACAAGAACATAGGGTTAGGATTAAAACAAACTTTTTTGCAATCATCGATTATATAAATTAAAAAACTCATGTTGGTGATAGTTTGAAATCTTATTCTTCTTTTAGAGATAAAATAGTACATAAGATTTATACACTCAATATTAGATAATAAAGAACAACTATGAAAAAACAATTATAGTTTTATTATTCTAAATATAGATATAAGTTTTACCGTCTTATATGGTTAGTAATTTTTTCAAAAGATGGGGGTTTTGGTAGTTAATAACAAGAAAATCTATCATATTTTAATATAAAAATAGAAGTAATGCAAGAATGGAACAATCAAAAGAGTTGATGAGAGATAAATTATGAAGAATATATCAAAGTTTTCGAAGCAAGTAGTTTTAGACGTCGGTTTTAGATACAAAAAACTTAGAAAAACATTAAATAATATTATATAATGAACGACAGATTAACCTTTTAAGTATTTTTTTCTCCAATATATTTAATTCATATATGTTTGAGTCTTTAATAGTTAATGTAGTACTAAAATCTTTTCTTGTCATATTAGATACTAAATTTTTTATGTGTCTTGTATTTACTAATTTATTTAAACTACTATAATTTATATATATTAAAAAATTTGGGCCCCTAATTTTTACGCCCTCCCCCAGGGACACCCTGACATGTATATAGACCTAAGTATCTATCTATATATAGAGATTAAATATTAACCAAAGTTTTTGTATTAACTTTATAAATTATGTCAACCAATCACAATCTATTTTTTTATTAGGTTTCTATCATGTTCATAATTTAATGTCAAGGGTAATTGAGTAATTTTATTTGCTATGTAACTCCCATACCATTAATGGGGTGTTACAAAATCACAATATCCCTAAAAATGTGCATTTTTAATATTGATATTTTTATTTTTTTTTAATCTTGATCTTCCATTTTTATTGTTTTATGAGTTTTTGATTCGTGGAGGAAACACATTAATAAGATCTTCAGTATCGTTCAAGTTATTATGGATAAACGCATTGGAAAATAAATCGACAATATTGAGAAGATTAAAATGGTTTATGGTGACAATGGGAGTTCGACTTCGAGAAGTGAAAAAATTAACCAAAGCGAATGTCTTGGTAATGAATTAATATTTTATTAGACTCGTTTTAATCAAAATTATGTTCATTATGATGTGCTGTGTTTTTTGTAATTCATATTGTGTTGATAGTTTTTTTTTTCAATTATTAATACGTACTTAATTCACATGTTCAAATGGAAGTACATGCACGACCCATTTTCATATTTTTTTTCTATGATATTTTTTTCCTACGTGGCTTCATTATGTTTACAGTTGTATACATTTATGTTAATGACCCCCATCATTTGAATATTGATTTCTGTTAGTGATCTCATCTGTTGTTTATATATGTTCATATCAATTTGTTCATATATGTTCATATCAATTATTTTAGTCTATGAACAGCTTGTGTACTCGAACCAAATAGATCTCACCTATTGTTCATATGTGTTCACATTAATCATCTCATGGTCATTAATGATTGCTCTAACTCGCACCAAATAAATCTATTTTCTGGTTGTTGCAGTTGATTACTCTAGTTATGTAATATTAATGTTCACTAATTTTACTAACTCTGATGGTATCAACAGGTGTTCACATACTTACACCATTCGAACATGAAATGGAGTATGATGTCGGAGAGTGTTCAAATGGAAGCAAGTATTTTATCCCCAATGTTGATTACGAGCTTAAACCAAAGATCAACACACAATTCGTATCTATAAATGAAGCGGAAAAGATGTATAGGACGTACGCAGACAATGTCGGGTTTGATGTTCGTCTTCATACCAAAAAAAACAAACAAGAACGGAGACATACAAACAAGATGGTTTTTATGTAGTAGGGAGGGAATACCAAGTAAAAAGTATTTTGATTCTACGGCTCTTCAGTCTGGTGAGAGAAGATACCGTAATACGAACCTTAAACGTTGTAGATGCATTGCATGTATAAAACTCCATTTGACAAAGGATCGCTCCTGTATGTGTTCATAATGAAGGAACTATTGTTCACAAGCTGTTCATATTGTGTTCATACCTGTTTTTTTATTTATTTTCTTTCGTGTAGCAGCTATTCTTATTATGTTCATAAATGTTATATGCAGTCCAAGTTCATATATATGTCAATTTTTTGTTCGTATTTGACATAATGGTTTATATATATATATATATAGTTGTATTCATATGACTCTTACATTAACAAAAATAATTTAACAAAAATCATGGTATTTTTTTATTTTATAACTCTCAATTAATGATATGGGAGTTAGATATATTTTTTAGACCTAAATACCCTTTTCAACTTTGTTCACTTATTTTTATGAAATTTTAAATTTAAAAAATAAGTTTTTATCATGATTAATCACAACCGTTTAGTGAAAGATTCAATGGTCAAGATCGGTTAACAAAGTTAACATAAAAACTTTGGTTAACATTTGAACATGGCCATATATATATATATATATATATATATATATATATATATAGAGGTTGGTTCAAATAGAAACCAACCATATGGTACAAACTATGGAAACCGATATTGACCAATCACATTCTTTCTTCACTTTAGGTTCAAATCTAAATTATAAATTAATGATAAGGGTAATTTGGTAATTCAACATTTTTGTAACCCCCAATAATTAATTGGGAGTTACAAATCTTAAAAGATACATCTAATTGTTCATGAGATTTTATGAATTCTTTATTATTTCATGTTCATGGTATTCATTTCAATTGATTTTATACATATATTGAAATTGGTTGTCTAAGTGCACAAGATTTTCATTTCATTCAAGATACATGGAGAATCCTATTGTAAAAGAATGTCCGAATAATGAAGACGATAAACGCTTGCAGTCTATGTTCATATCTGCACACATGCACAACGATCCTTGATTTTGAAAATGTTCATATYTGTGCATCTATGTTCATATATGTTCACCATATGAACAACTTGTTTTCATTGAAAGACACAATCGTTGTTCACACGAACCCGTGACGATGTCATACGGTATGACATTGAAAAACATCACACCATATGAACATATTGTTTACATTGTAAGACACAGATGTTGTTCACACGAACATATGGCCGACATGTGAACATATATGAACATATGAATATAGTGTTTATATTGCAAGACACAGATGCTGTTCACACGAGCATAGGGCCGACATGTGAACATGAGTTGTGAATATGTTCATAATCGATCGTAGGTTACAAATCGGCTGGAGAATATCGGGTTTACGATACGTGAGGATTTATTACCAAAATACCTTGTGAACAATTGTTCATAAGCAACCCAATTAATTTAATGATTAATTGATTATTTTTTAATACTCATTTAATAATGACTGTTTGACCAATTTACCCTTTGAACAATTGTTCATACACATATTAATTAATACATTAATTAAATTATTGTTTATTTAATCTCATTTAATAATAACCGTTTGATGATAAAATGAACGATCAAGATCGGTTCACATAGTTTGTACCATATGGTTGGTTTCTATTTGAACCAGCCCCTATATATATAAGTGAGATCAAATGAAAACCGTCTAATTCTTAGAAACCGTGTAAACTAATTTCGACCAATAGGAAAATTTCTTTTTTTCTTAATTAAATTTAATCATTAAGGGTATATTTGTCATTTACATTGTTTTCTATTAAATATGGAAGTTATTAATAAATCTTAATTATGGTAGCATAATAAATGAAATTTTATAAATGATAATATTTAAATGTTTATTTAAATTAGAATTTTAAAAATTGAATATTGTTATTTGGTTTATCGGTTTATTAGTGGTAATAATATGAAAATCGAAAATTATTATATTCATTAATCCACGAAATCAGTAACAGATCCAAACAAAGATTAATTAACCGGTAAAAATATAATCAGCTGTGAAACAGATTAATGTTAGATTTGTATGTAGATTGGTTCGTGAAAACGTTCATTGAGAAGCTTGTTTTATGAAATTTTTGGGGATAAAATGGTTGCATAATCTTCTTTTCTTATCAACAATATTTGATGAAATTGTTTCATTTTGTTTTATTTTTTTGGATGATTTTGTTCATTTAATGGTTAACAAATCATATAATGGTAAATGTATTGACTCTATGAAACGTGTTCGTATTGGAAGAAATTGACTGATGAAATGGGTGCATGAAGAAAGTGAAACCATTTCATAACTGATAAGAAAATGTTGTAATTAGTGAACGGTAAAACCATTTCATTATTACGATGAAACGGATCCATCTACCAATAACAATGAAACCGTTTCATAATTAGATTGAAACGGATCCATCTACCGGAAACTTTTAAGGGGTTTCCGTCGCTGATCCGTCGCTGAAAGGGGTTTCCGTCGCTGATCCGTCGCTGATACTCCGTTGGTTAAACAGTCGTAGGTAATGCTATCAGCGACGGATCAACGACGAAAATCAGCGACGGATTTGCGACAGACACTTTCAGCGACGGATCAGCGAGGGAAGTATTTAGCGACGGATCAACGACGGATTTGCGAGGGAACTTTCAGCGACGGATTTGCGAGGGAAATTCAAGCACTTTCAGCGACGRATTTTCCCTCGCTAATCCGTCGCTAATTTGTAAAAATTAAAAAATAAATTTTTTAAAAATACATAAATCCTGTATTTATTTTTAAAAAACCTGAAAATAATAATATATAACAAACCAAATCTGTGAACAAAAGTAATCAATTCATACGATTTAAAATATGGATTCATACAATTTAAAATATTCAATTCATACAATTTAATCTTCGAATACATACAATCTAATTATCGGGATCTGGGAGAGGTGGGAAAACGTATCCTGACTGCCGCATAAACGCAACAAAATGCTCCGATAATGCGGCCTGTTGGGCTAATGCA
>NW_020202657.1:20064-22301 GCF_001531365.2 Cynara cardunculus var. scolymus
TGTTTGCAATGGAACCAAGTCATCTATGTGTAACACCCTTGAACATATCACACGGAAGAATGTGCACAACTCCGTTATTGCATCCCATATCGAAGTTGGTATCATCCCTCGTAAAGCAATAGGAAGCAATCGTTGCATAAACACATGACAATCATGACTTTTGAAGCTATAAAAGCTAGAATCTTCTAAGTTCATACAACTCCCTATGTTTGAAGCATACCCATCTGGAAACTTCAACTTCTTCAACCATGCACACACTTGTTTCACTTGTTGTTTGCTCAAACTGTACGATGACTTTGGTTTCACTACTTTGTTGCCTGACATAGCAATGTGCAAATCCCGTCGATCGCAATGAACCTCTACATCTCTTCTCGCCTTTACATTGTCTTTTGTTTTTGACGTATCCATGACGGTGTTAAAGAGATTCTCAAAAACGTTCTTCTCAATATGCATGACATCGAGGTTGTGTCGGATCAACAACGTCTTCCAATATGGCAACTCCCAAAAGATGCTTCTCTTTACCCAATTATGATTGGTTCCGAACCCGCTAATTTTTCTATTTTTTGAACTATACGGGACACCCTCATAAACAGTTGGAAGGTGACGAACGAACTCCCAAATCTCTTCACCGGTTACCTCAGGTGGTGGACCAGTTAACACCCTATTACCTGCCATAAATCCTTTTTGATCACGACGGAAAGGGTGTGTTCTAGGTAACCATCTCCGATGACAATCAAACCAACATGATTTCCCTCCATTTTTTAACTGGAAGGAATCCACCTCCCCCATGCAATATGGGCAGGCTAACTTGCCATGCGTACTCCAACCCGACAACATTGCATAAGCCGGGAAGTCGCTAACGGTCCATAGTAGTATAGCCCTCATCTCAAAATTATTCTTACGATACGCATCATACGTAAGAACACCCTCCATATACAATATTTTTAGATCATCTATTAGCGGCCTGAGAAACACATCCAAATTCTGACCGGGGCTCTTTCTACTAGGGATGACCAATGCAAGCTCAACATACGAATTTTTCAAAGCCATCCAAGGAGGTAGATTGTAGATGGTAATAAAGACGGGCCATAGTGAATACGGATTCGAAGTTGAATATTCCGGATCTCAGAAGCAAAGTCAGGATCCCTCATGTCGAAATGCTTCCAAGCTGCACCATCACTTGGATGTACCATTTCACCCGGTTTTGCCCGATGATCGTAATGCCAAGTCATCTCTTTCGCGGTCTTTGGAGACATATACAATCTTTGGAGTCTTGGAACAATCAGTAAGTACGTCAACACCAAGTTAGGGACCTTCTTTCATCCACTTGTCTTGTAACGACTTTCATTGCATACTCGGCAGTGAGTCAACCCAGAATCATGCTTGTAAAATAACATGCAATGATTTTTGCAAGCATCGATCTTTTGTTTTGGTAGAGCAAGATTTTTCAAACTCTTCTTCGTCTCGTAGAAGTTACAGGGTAATTTATCACCCTCAGGTAGCATACGCTTAAAAACAGGAAGCACTCTATTATATGTTGTATCGGGTACATTACATTCTGCCTTCCAATGCAACAAACTCGTCGCAGCCCCTAATTTTGAAAAAGTTTTACATCCATCCCATAAAGGCTCGTCAACAGTTTGTAACATGTTATAAAATCCTTGGGCAGAAGGATTAGGTGTTTGCTCTTCCCATGTCATGGCATCATGTACCATGTGATCGTTCACCATTTGAAAATAACTTTCATTGTGATCCACTATAAGATTAGAAGATTGACCCACGTCTTGATGAGATGCATGTAAAGAAAAGGTTTCACCATGTCCCCACCAAATGGTATAATCAGGCATGAAACCATATTTCATCAAGTGCAGTTTCACGTCTTCTCTTTCTTTGTAGGCTTCGTTTCGACACTTAGAGCAAGGACATCTGATGTGGAACACTATCCCATCACGTGTAGTTGCCTTTTCAACGTAATCTTCATTGGCATAGACAATGTCCAAAAAACCTTCCAAGTGTCTGACATAGGTCCGGCTAAGAGCCCCTCGATCATCATTCTTTCTATACATCCATCCTCTATCTGTTGACATATTCAATAACTGCAACAAAGAAAGAAGTAGTTAGTCGACAGAATCAACGTATAGGTTTAGAGGAGTTTCGGATTACTTTAAAGGTTTGACTACTTGAAAGTCAAACCGTAGGTGTGAATGAAATTGGCGGTCTTTGAAAGAGTTGAAAAG
>NW_020202657.1:22697-24798 GCF_001531365.2 Cynara cardunculus var. scolymus
TAAAGGTTTGACTACTTGAAAGTCAAACCGTAGGTGTGAATGAAATTGGCGGTCTTTGAAAGAGTTGAGAAGCCTACATGTAAAGGTTTGACTGCTAGAAAGTCAAACCGTAGGTTTAGAGAAGTTTCGAATGACTTTAAAACTCTAAGTGTAAAGGTTTGACTACTTAAAAGTCAAATTGTGGGTGTGAATGAAATTGGTGGTCTTTAAAAGAGTTGAGAAGCCTACATGTAAAGTGTTGATTGCTAGAAAGTCAAACCGTAGGTTTAGAGAAGTTCCGGATGACTTTAAAACTCTAAGTGTAAAGGTTTGACTACTTGAAAGTAAAACCTTGGTGTGAATGAAATTGGCGGTCTTTGAAAGAGTTGAGAAGCCTACATGTAAAGTGTTGATTGCTAGAAAGTCAAATCGTAGGTTTAGAGAAGTTTCAGATGACTTTAAAACTCTAAGTGTAAAGGTTTGACTACTTGAAAGTCAAACCGTAGGTGTGAATAAAATTGGCGGTCTTTGAAAGAGTTGAGAAGCCTATGTTTTTAAAAATTTTGCCGGCATAACAACTATAAAATGAATATTTCCAAATGAATTAAGCTTAATGTTTGCCCAACAATTGACAACCCAACTACAAATATATATAATCAAGCCTAATGTAGTCAATGATTAGATAACCAGAGTAGCAAACTATCGCTTGTAGCTCTTCAATAACATCAAAGATTATGTCAAGTTCTGCAAATTTGTAATTTGATGGAATCAAGTCAAAATGATTACATGTTCTCCTTGCATTCCTTTCTGGTGGTATTTTGTAGAAGCTCGTGAATGGTTCTCCTTCATCTGTCTCCTTTGCGTATGTTTGTTTGTGTTACTTAACTTGTTATTTACGAAAGCGAAATGAACGAAACCGGGTAAAAAGGAATTGTGAAATATATTTCACATATTAATGAACGACTCAACTATTGTTCATGTTCATCCATTTAACTAAACAAACAAAAAAAACGTGATCATGTTCGTTCTTTTTTAAATAAATAAACATAAAAGAACTTCCCGCCGAATGCTTCTTTGAACGTTCGATTTGTTTGCAGCGCTACAAGTTAGTGTGGATAGGAAAAAGGGATTTCACAACAGATCTCAAACAAATAATATTTTTTTAACTATTAATAAACAACAGTTCACAAACAAATATTTTTTTAACTATTGATGGCCAAGAATAATAAAAAAATAATATTTTTTTAACTATTGATAAACAACCGATCACAAACAAATATTTTTTAAACTATTTTTTTAACTTTTCATAAACTCACATAATCACACTCTTCGTTTTACATTACAGTGTTACATAATCACATAAACAACAGTTTTACATTACATAATCACACCCTTCGTTTCACATAATCAGATGAAATCTCTCAAAACAGTTGGACAAACTCAAACAAAATCGTACCTTAACTGCAAGGGGACGGTGGTGCTCGCAAAGGGGACGGTGAGGACGGCGGTGCTCGCAAAGGGGACAGCGGCGGTGGTGGTTGCAAACGGCGCGGCTGTGGTGGTCGGAAAGGGGTCAGCAGCGGTGGTGGTTGGCGACGGTGAGGACGGCGGGGGTCGGCGACGGTGACGACAGTCGTGCTCGCAAAGGGGACAGCGACGGTGGTGGTCGAAAACGGCGCGGCTGTGGTGGTCAGAAAGGGGTCAGCAGCGGTGCTCGCGGCGTGTGTAGAGCTCTACCTCAAATCTGACAAATGGAAAACATTTGTATCTGAAATGGAGGCGTGACCTAAGTTAGATTTGTTTAAAAACATCAGCGACGGATTCATTCCATCGCTAAAAAGTTTATTTTATTATTTAATTTATTAAATTACTTTTTTAATTACTAACTATAAATTTAATTAATTATTAAATTATTAAATTATGAAATCGAATAAATCCCATTAAGGCCCAATAAAACCGAACAAAGCCAGTTATCGAGTCCTAATTGACGGGATTCGGTTTTATTGGGCCTTGATGGGCTCTATTCGGTTTTATTGGGCCTTAATGGGCTTTATTCGGTTTTATTAATTAATTTTTGTAATATTCTAATAAATAATAAATAACTTAAAATTTAATAATCAAT
>NW_020202657.1:26128-29102 GCF_001531365.2 Cynara cardunculus var. scolymus
CTCGCTGATCAGTGAGGGATCAGCGAGGGAATCTGATTTTTGTCATTTCCCTCGCTGATCCCTCGCTGATCAGTGAGGGATCAGCGAGGGAATCTATTTTTGTCATTTCCCTCGCTGATCCCTCGCTGATCGAGGGAGTTGTCCTATTTTCTTGATTTTCTTGATTTTTATGTGTTACATGTACACATTTATATATTTAGGTATTCGTATATTCATTCTCGGTTTTATTGGGCCTTAACCCATTTAACTGGGCCTTAATCCATTTACCGGACTATTTTGAGTGTATCGGGCCTTAATGAACTTTATTCGGTTTAATGGGACTTAATGGGTTTTATTCGGTTTAACTAATTAATTTTTGTAATATTCTAATAAATAACAAATAATTGGAAATTTAATAATAAATAAGTAAAAATTAATAAGTAATTAAATTTGTAGTTATAAAATAAAAAAATTGTTGAAAATCAGTTTTTAGACAATTCCTCGCTGATCAGCGAGGGATCAGCTAGGGAATAGCCAAAAACTGAATCTCTCGCTAATCCCTCGCATATCAGCGAGGGATCAGCGAGGGAATAGCCAAAAACTGAATCCCTCGCTGATCCCTCGCTGATCAGCGAGGGATCAGCGAGGGATTGTCCAAAAAATGAATCCCTCGTTGTTCCCTCGCTGATCAGCGAGGGATCAGCGAGGGATTGTCCAAAAAATGAATCCCGCGAGGGATCAGCGAGGGATTCATTTTCTGGACAATCCCTCGCTGATCCCTCGCTGATCTGCGAGGGATTTTTTCCCTCGCTGATGGTCGTTGCTGATACCTAGTTTTCTAGTAGAGTGATCATCTAGCATTACGTTGATTTGTGTATTGATGAAACTGTAAACCATTTCATAACAGTAATTTTTTTTATTATTCAAAAGTTTCATTATGTTAAATTAATTATAGTGTGTTTTATTTTTATTGTTCATCTATTTTAATGATGCATGTTATTTTTTTATAATATTTGAACATAAAATTAATATATTATTTTACAAATTATTTTGTTTCATTAATATTACAATATACATGATATAGTTGCCATTAATATTACCATTACCAAAGTTACCATTTTGTCCTTTTTGGGATTGTAAAATAAGTTTTTTTTTTTTTAAATTTTCTAATATAACCTAAACTAATTTTGATCATTGAACAAGAAAATGGATGAATTAGATTGGTTTACATGGTTTACACAAATGTGGCGGTTTTCATTTGATCGCTCCTTTATATATATATATATATATATATATATATATATATATATATATATATACTATCTTATTAAGCAAATTTAGCAAATGGTGACATTAAGTCTTAGGGGCTGTTTGTTTGCCACTTAATGGTGACATTAAGTGGCAACCTCTTAATCGGTCAGAGGTGTGCTGTGTTTGGCAAAAAAAAAACCCCTCTTAATGGTTACACAAGCCTCTTAACCATTTTGAGGGTATGACTTCACTAAACCATTCAGATTACCCTTTCTTCCCTATTTACCCTTCCACACCCTTAGAACAGTCGCATCCTCTCCCCAAGTCATCGCCTCCAGGTTATCGCCTCCATCTTCTCCGACGCCGGTGTCTTCGGTCGCCGTTTCCACAGCTGTCGGTCGCCGGTTTCCTCATCTACTCGTCGGTCGCCCTTTTCCATAGCTTCGTCGGTCGCCATTTCCACAGGTTTGTCTCCCGTTAGAGCTGCACTTTTTTTGCTTTCCTCAGCTTCGTCTGTTTTAAACAAGATTTTTTTTTCCACAGCTTCCTCTACGAGCCTTGCCGTTTCCATAGGTTTCCACAGGTTTGTCAGTTTCCCGTTAGATTTTCGGTTACATCCTCTATTTTAAACAAGATTGCTTTCACTTTTTTTTACTAGATTTTGTGTTTAGATCTTGCTATTTAGATGGGGTTTTTTTGAAGATTGCTATCTGCTGTTTAGATTTTCGGTTACATCCTCTATCTGCTGTTTTTTTTTGAAGATTGTTGTTTAGATTTTCTGTATGGGGTAAACAAACCCAAACAAGGCACTGCCTTTTTGAAGATTTTATAATGCCCTTTCGATTTTCTGTTTACAATGTGTGGGCTAAAAAGCCACTGCTTTAGATGGTAACAATTGTAAACAAGCCACTGCTTTAGATGGTAACAATTGTAAACAAGCCACTGCTTTAGATGGTAACAATTTTTATTTAGGATGAGGCAAAAGAAACGTAGGTATGGAATTAGTTGGTGAATCTTGTAGATTTTATGTTTATTGGGCTGTTTATTCGTTTGCTAAACTTTATGTTACTTTGTACTTTATAAAATTGTTTGGACTAGGTATGGAATTAGTTGGTGAATCTTCGCACCAAAAGAAACATAGGATTACCTGGAAAAAGGAAGGATTGGTCCAAACATTTCTCGAAGCTTGTATACACGAGACAATGAAAAATGGACGAGAAGGTAGTAGTCTTAAGTCACAGTCGTGGAAGAATGTTGGGGAAGAGTTGAAAAGAAAACATAACATTGTCGTGGATCAACGACAAATGAAAAATCACCACGATTATCTTAAGGGAAAATACGCAACTTGGTCTAAACTGAAAAACAAAACGGGCAATGTCTACGATCCATCAACCAACACCTTCAATCTATCGGATGAGGAATGGAAGATAGAAATTTCGGTCATTTTCTTTCTTAATTCTTTACATAATTATATTTTTATAATATATTTATTTATATGGATATAATTTTTTTAAAACAGCAAAGTAAATACATGGAACCATTGAGGAGTACCGGACTGYTTTATCCTGAACTCTGTGTGCAATTATTTGATGGGGTTGCCAGTATTGGACTTGAGAGTTATGGAACTGCATCTACAATACCTGATCCTTATGACTCTGATCCTAACTTGAATGAAGATCTACCTGAACCTGACACACAAGAAACCGGGGGACTACCCTCAACTCAAGAAACCGGGGGGCCGACC
>NW_020202658.1:0-3890 GCF_001531365.2 Cynara cardunculus var. scolymus
GACTCATGGTGACACTTGTTTGAAGATGTGTCACATTTATTGATTTCAAAACTTCTTTTATGTTTATTTTGTAAATTTGTATTTGGGATTGTAAACTTTAGTTTTGATTTAATTATGTTTTAAATTGTATAGTTGTGTTGTTTATACACTATTGTTATGAGACTCTACCTGTCATACCTCGCGTTTCCGCTTTAGCGGGGTGTGACAGAGCCCGGTTAAGGTCATGTATAACCGGTTATAATGATCCAATCCCGATTAAAAAAATTATTTAAAAAAATATTAATAATAGATTTTTTAATACATTGTAAAATTTGTAATTTGGTCACTCAAATACACTTTAAAAATGTATTTTATTATAATTAAAATTACATGGTCTTCCAAAAATACTTTACCCCCGACCTCAACCCCCGACACTTTTTTCGGTGTGCCGCCTTAAAGTAGAGTTTTTTTCCGCCTTAAGGAGAGCTTGACACATTCTGCATTGTGTCTTTTTTCCCTGTTCGTGAGAACCACCAAGTTGTATGAATTCCAAATCTTGGACTTTCGTTCGTGTTGAGAACTTCAACTTGGGCAACTTGTTCCGTTGTTCATTTGATGCATCATGTTGTTGACCGGCCATTTTGTCAGACAAAGAGAAAAAGAAATAAGAATTGTGAAGTGAAAGCGAGAAATGAATACGAGTCGAAGTCACAAAATATAGCAAGAAACTGAGAATTGTGAACGTTTTTTTGCGTTTTATAAATTGGTATGTAAATCCTTCAACCATGACACTTATATACAATGTTTAGAAGGCAGCAATGACAAAAAAAAAAAAACGGTCATAAACGGCAAGTTTTTTTGAAAAATCGGGTCGGGCCGGGCCGGGCCATAACCAGTCCCGGTTAGTCTCGGTTCCTCGAAACACCCCAAAACATGAATCGTTCCTGGTTTCCGGTCCTCCGATGGTCCTGGACAGGGCCAGGCAGAAAAGGACCCTCCTATTATTTTGAGAAGATAATCTGGTATCTTACCTACCAGAACCCATCATCATCTTATCGGCTCTTATACTGAAATACCAAAGATGCGCTCAGCCCTGTGACTAAGAAATGGGTTTGCGCTCACTAGCCTCATTCGAAGAACGAACAAGAAAAAGGGGCACATTTGGTTTGAAACTCTCCATCTAAAAGTCTTAGGTTTAGCCATCACTACAAGAGACTATAATGTGAAAGCCCAAACCCAAACTAATGGCTTAAATCTTATTCCTATCTTCTAATCGGCTAATCATTTTGGGCTGAATATATACAAGAGATTATAATGTGCTCATATTAACTATTTTGTCCATCTTTTTATGAATACAATTCCACTATATAGTCCTAGTTTTGTCATTGTTTGTTCCCAAGTTGCTGCTGCTTCAATTTTTTGTTGGAGAAATTTACATTTTTTCCATTTTGGTTTTGGGTTTGATTTTGATTTCGGATATGACCAACGTGGTAACGGTGATTTTTATCTTTAATGGGTTTCCCATCAGGAAACCACGGAGACCTGATTG
Organism: Cynara cardunculus var. scolymus; assembly: GCF_001531365.2. Classification (NCBI taxonomy): domain Eukaryota; kingdom Viridiplantae; phylum Streptophyta; class Magnoliopsida; order Asterales; family Asteraceae; genus Cynara; species Cynara cardunculus. Next base: position 1,529 of record NW_020202658.1, read on the forward strand.
GGATCCCCAATAAAATCCCTGACGGGGATCGAACCGGTTATAGGGATGGTTATGGTTAATGATTTCAGGGACCTGATGGGGATCCCAGATAAAATCCCCGATGGAGATCGGACTGGTTACAAAGATGGTTATGGTTAACGATTTCGGGGATGGGGACGGTAAAAACCGGACCGTTGTCATTCCTATAAAGGACTTGTTATCCGGTCTGCTTACAATGATCGGTTACTAAAATATTGACTTTGTGTTTGGCAAATACAATTTTTTATTTAAGTAATCGAAGTATTTTTAACAGTAAACTACAAATTTGGTTCCTATGGTTTGTTGTTTGTAACACTTTTGGTCCTTACAATTTCAAAACTATAACATCACCATTATGGTATATAAAAACGAACGGATTTAGTTCTTCTCTCTAACGGCCGTTAAAAACACACATTAAGTCAATGGTATTTTAGATTTTTTCAGTTTTCGTTTATTTTTTCTTTAAAAATAGAATATAATTAACACACACACACACAAATATTAACTATTTTAAACAAAAGATACAGTGTGATACCCAATCATATATAAGATGCATTGTGATACCACTGTGTTACATCTCCGATCGACCACACAAACGACCTCAATGTGATACCCAAGCACATATATGATGTATTGTGATACCATTGTGATATCACCGAAAGACGGTGGCCGGAGAGAGAAGAGATGAGAGATGAGAGTTTTAAAATACCAAAAATATCCTTACATTAAAATATTAATTCAAAATTAACAAAATTATAAATTTCCTAATTTGTCTATTGATTTGTAGTTGAGATTGGATTTTACGGTTACCACAAACTAATTAGTTCTCATTTGATTAGGCCCCTATGAATGTATATATATACTAGAAGGGTACTCACACAATGTAGCAAGATACATCTCGATTTTAATGTTTCATTTTATTTTTTTTGTCTCGGTCCATGTTATAATATGGTTTTATGTGATTTAAAAAAAAACGATAATATTTTTATTTTTGAATAAAATACAAATATAAAGATATATCATTAAAAAAACTAAAAAATAATATTAATATAAGTACCAAACTTACTATTTCAAATTTTTCTTTTTTGTGTATTTCTTTAATTCATTTATTTTATTTTTGGTTTAATAATGTAATCTTTAATAAAAATAATAATTAAGTATTCTGTTAGAACATAATGATTATTTTAATTATATTTTACATTTTTTATATTTAAAATGAAATGTTTATCCAGTATTTAATTATATTTTAGTTACATGAATTCAAGAATGAAGCTTTAATAGGTTGCAACTTGTGTATTATTAACTAGTATTCTTGAATTTTAAGTAATACACATCAATAAACAATATTTTATGTATAAAAAAATAGTTTTTATAAATTTTTGTCAAATGTTTTAGGATGTATTATGTATGTGTGTCCTACCGGTGCCAAAAACACAAATTGGAGCATCTTCTCCCAAGGATACAACTTATCGGCAAACCAACCCTCCCCTCACCGGCCAATTTCCCCCCATCTCCAGTCACCATCTCTGACGAACCAGTGCCTCCCCCACCGCTTGTCACCAACTCCGACGAACAACCGCTCCCCTTGTCCCCTTTTCCTCTGGGTTTCAAACAGAACCAAGCACCATTTTTAGATTTGGACTTGATTTCATGGCTTATGTTGAGGCTTGGTTTGTATTTAGTTTGGATCTTGGATAGGGTTGCAGAGAAAGATTGAGGGAAGGCTGGAACAAAGTGACAAGCACACAACCTGGTGTAATTGGAGGAAGAAAGAAGAGGACGCCGACGGTGCTCATAGCAGAAGGATAGGCAGAGGCGAGGAGATGGATGGTGGAGATGGTCGTCTTTCGACCACCCATTCTACCTTCACCGACATCCCCCTTCCTCCAAAACTTCTCCCCGACCTAAACCCTTCTACCCATCTAGGTTCAAACGATAACTCTATGATTTACGAGAACACGACAACAATCTAATAACCTCAATTTTTTTAATTAATAAATTAATTTTTATTATATATAAATAATTTAATAAGGCCAGTAATGTAATTAAATAATTTTTATAATTTTTAATTAACCATAATTGTCCTATCATGTTTCCACGTTTTACTTTTGTTAGTTTTCTTCTTCTTCATGTCGTTCATGTTTCTTCTTCATATTATATCCATATCACATGATTATCATACACATATCATATGATTACACCAAAAATTTAACTTATCAACCAAAACGAAAACCCAAGTGCTCTATAACGGTGATTATCATACACATATCACATGATTATACAAAAAATTTAACTTATCAACCAAAACGATAACCCAAGTGATGTATAACGGTGATTATCGCAC
>NW_020202658.1:5109-6127 GCF_001531365.2 Cynara cardunculus var. scolymus
CATGATTATACCAAAAATTTATCACATGATTATCACACCCATATCACATGATTACACCAAAAATTTAACTTATCAACCAAAACGATAACCCAAGTTATATATAACGGTGATTATCACACCCATATCACATTGATATGACATGAGTGTCACAACTAATCGATTAGCAACTTGTCCAAAACGAGTAATTGTGAAAGATACCTTGAATAAACTTTTTCTTGTTGTTTGATTGTTGCATGCAATAGCTTCTCTTTGATCAATTAGGGTTCTTGGTCGATTAGGGTTGTGTGTTTTTTTTTGAAGTATATAATATTTATATACGGCAAATGCAACAAATAAACTCATACACCCTCCTCACCTATGGTGAGGTTTGAACCCCTGACCTCCTAGAAGACCAAGTGCTACGATACCGCTAGGCCAAAGGCCCTTTGGTTTGTGTGTTCTTGGTCGATCACGGTTGTTTTGCGATTTGATGTTACGACTTCTCCTTGAATTCTTAACCGTTTATTACATAATTATAATAATGATCGTGTAATCGTGTTAAAATATTTGATGATATCATTTCCATTATTACCCTTTTAATTTTAATATTTTTTGAATCTTTTTAAATTTCAATTTTAATTTTAAAAATCTTTTAATTTTATCTTTTATCACAATATGAGGTTATTGGGTTGTTCTTGCGTTCTCGTAAATTACAGGGGTTCTCGTTTGAACCCTTCCCTATATACTAGAAGGGTAATAGCGTAATGCAGCGAGATACATCTCGATTTTAATGTTCTATTTTATTCTTTGTCTCTGTCGATGTTATAATACGATTTTATGTGTTTTTGAGAAAACGATAATGATTTTATTTTTTAGTAAAATATAAATTTGAAGATATCATAAAAATTTGAAAAAAAAAATAGGAATGTTAGTATCAAATCAACTATTTAAAAATTCTCATTTTTTATATAATTTCTTTAACTTATTTTTTTATGATAATTCAGTTTAAGTTTAATAATGAAATAATTTAGTTTTGTTT
>NW_020202658.1:6202-9803 GCF_001531365.2 Cynara cardunculus var. scolymus
TAATTATATTTTAGATTTTTTATATTTAAAATGAGATGTTTATCATGTATTTGATTATATTTATCTGTAGTTAGTTACACGAATTCAGATATGAAGTTTTAATAAGTTGTACTTATACACAATTTACTTGTAATCTTGAGTTTTAAATAACATGCATTAATAAACAGTACTCTATGCATGAAAAGTGGTTTTTAGATATTTTGTTAATTGTTTTATAATATAGTATAGATATATGGTCATTCAAGGGAGAATTGTTAATTTGTGATAACTGTGAGATCCAATCTTAACCACAAATCAATGGTTATGTTAGGAAACTAATAATTTTGGTAATTCGACTTAAAATTTTAATTAAAGAAAATTTTAGGTATTTTAAGAATCTTCTATATCCTCTCTCTTCTCTTCTCTATTAGTCGAACTTTATTCAAGTGAACCTTATTCCAGCAAACATATGATGAACATTGTGATACACTTCATAAAATAACGAAAAAACACAATGTGATACACTTAGTAAAGCAACATTACCTGATATATTGTGTTACACTTCGTAAAACAACAAAATATATTGTGAATTTGTGATACACTTCGTATAACGACAAAAATACATTGTGATTATTACGAGATTTATATAAAATAAATCTATAGACTGTTAGTAAATGGAAATTAGTGCAAGTATACACTTATCAATCCACTATCGTCTTTCACAAGTAATAGAGTGGTAAAAATAACGAATATCGTCCACATGGAAAAGAATAAAAGTTCATTAGAAGTCTAAATAAAGATATGATTTTAGATGGTGAGTTTGAAGAAATATTTGTGGTGAGTTGGTTTAACATGACTATTGTGATCAAGTAATAAAAGAGAGCTTAGGGTATATGGATTTATAATATTAAACCGATTTTTAAGTAGACAACATGCTACAACATGGTTCTATAGCATGCTTTATAAATAACTTGTATTTACAGCTAATAGCTTCTTTAAGGTACTCCCTCGAGATGTAAAATGACGCACAATCATAGATTAAGCCTTCATATATCTATGTAAGGCTGGAGTCTCGACATTGACTCAAACTATTCCTTATATAAGCTAAATGGAGTGAAACGAGTCTTCTCGATTCTAAGTAGCTCTGTCAAGTCTACTTTCATATCATTCAAGTTGACGTGTGATTGTTGGTTTATCTCTAAATCCAACATACTTTAATGCTTTTAAACAAGTGATCAACTTATCCATGGATGATACTTTTTGCAATATAAACTTGAATGATGTAGTTGGAAAGACTCATTATTTAATTTTCTACAAAAGGAATTGGTGTTTCTCTTAACATCATCCAACACCCAAGTTATATTTTTAGCCTACCATAATTGAAATAAAATTACTTGCATAAATAATAAATAATATCAATAGGAAGTAAAGTACAAGAAAAGAAAGTAGAAGAAATAAATGCTAAAAAATTATAAAGAAGACTTCCTGAATTTAGAGATAATTTAAAGGTACTTCCATACTATATTTTCATACCCAAATTATAATCTCAAATTCCTTGTCTTGAAATGCTAAGTATCCCTTTCTTTATATAGCATGAAAAGGGGACACAAGGACCAAAAAATAAAACTATTATTCAACTTTTTACAATGTCCAAAAGATAAAACAATGTCACCCAAAAGATAGTACAAAGAGAATATTTTCTTTTTGTACTACAAGATCTTCAAATCTGCAGGTGATGCGCTGTCAAAAAGGAGGATAAAACATCAAAAGATCCTCCGTACTATTATCCAAAATGCCTCTGGAATCATCCTGCAGCACATGCTGTAGCATACTTTTGCTAAATCACCTATTTACATAGATTTTTCCCAAAATTAGAACATACCCAAGAAGTAAACATATTTATCACATCAAATTCAGCTCCAATATTAAAAAAAGATGCAAAAATAAAATAAAAAGACTCAATTTGTGGTATTTTGGGAAACTGAAACAGATAAATAAAATAAGAAAAAGTCTAAAAGCATCAAATAAGTTGAAGCTTATTAGTGATACACACTATGATACCAGATCTAGTTGATTAATACAACTGTGTTACCACTGTATTACACTCGACGTTACATCTCCAAAGAGATCTAGGTTACATCCAAAAACCTTACATCTTCCACGTTACATCTCCGACGATATCTGGGTTACATCTCCGGCAAGACTTGGATTACGTCCCCGATCTAAAATGAGATCTGAACAAAAACCATAAAACGAAACCGATCTAGGTGTGCAGAAACTAGATATCTTGGGATATGAAAAACCAAAACCAATCTGGGTTGTTCAACAGGGTGGAGTCAGACCGGTGAAGGTAAGAGTTGAGGAGATGATGGTCGCTGGCCGGAGATGGGCAGAGACAGGAGGCGTTGGACAATGTTGCGCAAGGGATCAGTGTAAAGTGTCGCACCGAAGAGGAAACACGTTTTGTCCGGCGATGGGGAAAGAGGGTCACAAGTGGTGACCTCGTCCATTCTAATACACACACACACACACACAACATCTATTTCAAAATTGGATTATTAAACTAATTAAAGTAAATTGAATACTCAACACAATTTACTAATTTACCCTTTTACTTATTTTAGAAATCATAATAATTATCCTGAATGATTGATTCATGTTAGATCTCACGGTTATCACAAACTAAACAGTTCTCATTTGATTAGGCTCATATATATATATATATATATAGGGGTAAGATCAAATGTTAACCAAATTTTTTGTGTTAACTTTGTTAACCGATCTTAGACATTCAATCTTTCAATAAACGGTTGTGATTAAGCATGATAAAAACTTATTTTTTTAAATTTAAAATTGCATAAAGATAAGTGAACAATGTTGAAAAGGGTATTTAGGTAAAAAAAATTATGTAACTCCCATATCATTAATTAATTGGGAGTTACAAAATCAAAATTCTATGATTTTTTTGTTAATTTATTTTTGTTAATATAAGAATAATATGAACACAACTATATATATATGAATCATTGTGTCAAATATGAACAAAAATTTGACATATATATGAACTTGGACTGCATAGCATTTATAAACACAATATGAACATAATAAGAATAACTGTTACACGAAAGAAAATAAATAAAAAAACATGTATGAACATGATATGAACAGTTTGTGAACAATAGTTCATTCATTATAAACACATTCAGGAGCGATCCTTTGTCAATTGGAGTTTTATACATGCATTGCATCCACACTGTTTAAGGTTCACCCCTTGTTCATATATGTTTCTGATCTTATATGGTTGTTCACCCCTTGTTCATATCGTGTTCACCTCTTGTTCATATCATATAAAATATATGAACACATAACCCCAACGAACACCGGGTGCAAACACTTACAAAAATATAAAGATTTGGTATCAAGCTTAAAAAATAACATTTGTGTTCTTATGATAGAAGTAACATGAACACAATGGTTCATGATTCATAAAAGTCGGTAATATGACAATATGAAAATGGGCCGTGCATGTACTTCCATTTGAACATGTGAATTTGGTACGTATTTTAATAATTAAAGAAAAAAGATATCAATACAAGATGAGTTATAAAAAACACAACACATC
>NW_020202658.1:10973-17951 GCF_001531365.2 Cynara cardunculus var. scolymus
TATATATATAGAGAGAGAGAGAGAGAGAGAGAGAGAGAGAGAGAGAGATGAGCGATCAAATGCAAACCACCCAATTTGTACAAACCGTGCAAACCACTCTCATTCGTCGATTTCATTGTTTTTATCTTATGAAATTTTTTCATGAAATTGTTTAATCTTGTGAAATTGTTTCATATAATACTTTTTTTTAATGAAATTGTTTAATATATAGTTATGAAATTGTTTCATATAATACTTAATGAAATTTTAATGAAACTGTTTCATGTATTTCTCTAAAATTAAAATAATGAAGATGATAAAATCTATAATTAACACTCTCCACAATAAAAATATTAATCAACCTCTCATAATTACAAAAAAATGAACAAAATGAAAATTTATGATAATTTGAATGAGGTTTGTACGATTTGTACAAATAACGTGGTTTATAAAGTAAACCTCCTCTATATAGATACATATAGGATCATGTTCATGTTGAAAATCACAAAAAAAAAAAAAAAATTGGAGAACCGGATAACTTGTATATTCATTGATGTATAAATACTATCAGAATATATATTCTGTTAATACATATATTAATCAATACATATCTATTATGTATGCAAGTATATATACTGCACATACTCACTAAAATTCATTAGTATATATATATATATATCAATGAATGTAAAGAGTTATCAAATTTTTTGTTGTTTTCACATCAAGGTCCATATAAATAACACACGTATATATGTGTTTGTATATATGTATATATATTAGAGAGAGAGAGAGAGAGAGAAAATAGATATGAAAAGGAAAGAAGTACAAAGTATGGTGATGAGTTTTTGAGCCTCTAAATCACAAAATGCACTCATTCTAACAATTGTCTAACTTGGCCATCTTCATACAAAGAAATAACCATTAAACAACAGTTCTTATAAACCCTAAAATCCACTCATCATCAAAAACCACCACCCTCTCATCTCAAGGCTTGAAAGCAGAGAATGCTACAACTGAGTTGTGTCCCCCGAAACCAAACGAATTCGAAATCGCTGCACATTCACAAAACATGTTAATCACTCAACCTGCCATAACAACACCCGATATCTGATTCACAAACAAATAATAGCCATCAAACTCACCAACGTTGATTTCATGTTGCTGCTTTACATTTGCAACAGTGTCGAATTCCATTGCAGGTTCTGGGTTCTACGCTCACAAAACACAATGTTAAGATCCAAAAATGAAGAATAATTGTACACTTGGTTAAACTTCAACAGGAAAACCAAACCCAACGAGTCCACCATATCCCACCCAGAGGTGGAGATGGGGTTAGATGTGGGCTGACCTGACCTCTACTCAGAAGAGTACGAGCAATTGTTTCCATTAATACCCCTTGGGAGTGAAAAGTGTGTGAACGGGAAAAATGAAGGATTTATGAAGGACATACAAATTGATTTATGGAGGGATGAAGCCACCCCGTTTGAATGGCTTTAACCGTAGCAATGGCTTCTAGACCTCCGGCCGCACCTAAGCAGTGTCCTATCATAGACTGAAACATAACCAAGTAAGACCAAAATACCCTTTATTTCTGGGGGAGGGTATGAGGGTTTACCTTGGTTGCATTCATCTTGATCCCTGTGGTGTTCTTAAATACCTTCTTTACAGCATTTACCTCAGCCAGATCACCAACCAATGTCGAAGTTGCATGTGCATTGATGTAGTTAACCTGCAAACAAGTTCATTCGGGATCAACTTCCTTACACATGATCAAATACAAACCAGACCAAATAAGCCCGATAAATCCCTTCGGTGGGATGTATGTAGACCTGACCTCCACCTCAAAGAGTAGAGCGACTTTTTTCATGAAGACCCCAGAACACATAATCAAAAATATATTATTCAAATAGCTCCTTATTGGATCTTTAATGTGGTGTTTGAAACCGATTCTCTGCATGCATTGTTCATCATAAAGAGTGACAATCCCAAGAATCATAGCTGCTATATCCGTCTTCATTTTAGCCACACACCACCATCATCCACCACTTACCACCACCAATCTCAACCACTCACCACCATATTCAGAACCACACATTACATACGAGTTGGGTTCCAGTGAGACAAAAGTTATGGTGAGAAGGGTAAGAAGGGATCTCCGCCCTTGGGTCAATCCTAATTGAAGAGATACACTAGATCAATTCCCTTCTAAAGGGCAATTCATGGGTTGTTTTGGAATGAAAAGGGATCAAGGGTCCAAATCTCTTCTTAATGCTTCTCACCTTAGCTCCTATTCTCACACTATCCTTCGTCTATTATGGTTCAGATGCATATATGGAGTACGACCCAAAAAAACAAAAGATGTAACACACACAACATCCATCTGTGTATGCATGTATTCCATTCTTCTTCCTCCTCCCCAAGGAAAAGAACAATGAAATATTTATAAAATAGCAAAATGCAACCAAGTTTAGTTCCTATTTGGCGTAACAAAGTTTGAAATTTTTCTTATTATGTTTACTCATTCTAATTGGTGACCTGCTGAACTTGTAACATTTGATGACGTGGATATCAAGTTTACTGTAACCCTTTTGTAAACAGGTCATCAAATGTTACAAGATCAAGGTTATCAGTCAAGATTAGTACAAAATAGAAACTTTTGAAACTTTGTTGCATCGATTGAGAAAAAGAATATTCTTTACACTAAAGAAACTAAACCAAACTTTGTTGCATTTTGCCCTTCATAACATGTCCACTATCGATCATATATCTAGAATCCCTTCTTTCAGGATAGAAGGAATCTTGTCGACCAAAATCAGAATTACTAAGATTATTGATCACTAACAAATAGGGGAACATTCACATGTTAGAATGCATTTGTGTGTTATAATCATATAAGAAAATAATATGAGCCGAGAAGGATTGAATTTGAAGTACCTCCTCTGCCGACACACCAGCATCCTCCAGGCTGCTCTGAATACAAGAAGAAACACCGAGCCCATCTGAGCGTGGGTCAGTCATATGATAAGCATCGCAATTTATTGCACCTCCCAGATATTCAGCAAGTATTGGTGCATCTCTTTTCATTGCATGTTCCAAACTCTCCATCACCTGCAATACAAGTTACACTCATCGAGTTATTATTAAAAATCATCATTTCATTTGCAGCCAAAAAGTGTAGCACAACATGGGTAGCAAACCAGTAAATAAAGGTCAGGCCTTGGGGCCCATCCCAATAGGTCGCCGATTCGAGTTTCCTCAAAGCCACTAGAAATGGGCAAAAGGACCAGCCTGGTCCGGCGGTCCCAAACCGGACCATCATCAAGCCGGACCAGACAAGACTTGCCAGATGTGCACAGGTCCAGGCTTTTTTTGGAATGGTTTGACCAGACTGTCGACGAGACCAAATTTTTTAGGACCGGTCCATGCCCATCTCTATAGGCCACTGGGGATTTTCCTAGCTATTATCTTCAGGACCCCTGGAAGTAATCGAGGTGCGCGAAAATTTGGCCTGGATACCCACGGTTACCGGAAGAAGAAAAAAAACGTGTAGCAAACTTACCAAAACACCAGCGCCTTCGCCCATGACGAAGCCATCTCTATCTTGGTCCCATGGCCTCGAAGCGGTCTGTGGATCATCATTTCTTTGAGACAATGCTCTACACGCAACAAAACCTCCCAAACCAATGGGAATAATGGCTGCTTCGGTGCCACCAGCAATCATCATATCCGCTTCCCCTCGGCGGATATGATTCGCGGCAGCATGAAAGCAGTAATTGGAGGTAGCACAAGCAGTTGAAATCGAGTAGTTTGGTCCCATAAATCCCAGATCAATAGCAAGCAAAGCAGAACCCATGTTTGTTATTGCGTAAGGAATGAAAAATGGTGTGATTTTTCTGTAACCTCTCTCTATGAGAGACTGCACTCCATCAGAAAATACTGTAAGACCTCCCATCCCCGTTCCAACAAGCACACCAGCACGTTCCTTATCAATCTGCAGAGAGCATATGGATTAAAAAAATCAAGATTTTTATAAAAGGGTATAACGATCCTGAAACTCTAAAGAAAATCTTGACATATAGAAAAGCTAAAAAAATTAGCATACTCCCTTGGTCCCATTCTCTTCTTCCAAAAAGAAAAAGAAAGATCTCTGTTTCTATGTTTGATGTCAATTACTTTATATTTATATGATAGAAAAGATATACAAATATGTGATTTAGCGCCCTTTTATTCATGCATCTATGATCAAAAGTGATGTAACATTATCTTAGCATCATAAAGATATATTTATGCCCTGTAACAAAATACAAGCATAAGGTAGTCCAACAAATGAAAATTAGTTCGTATAAAAGGCTCAGCCATATAACTTTAACGTAAAAACGCACTCCCTTCCGTCCCAAGAGTAACTACAACATTTACAAAGCGTATATTTCGCCTAAAAGCAGCCAGCCATACTCAAATGTTCTTGAGTACCTTTCAATAATGAAAATAGGGTAATTTAGCTTCAAAATCTGCTAGAGAGGAAATTTTGCAATTAATTTCACACCCGCGAATGAAAATAGCATCTTTTACCTCTTGGGGTAGAGGTAAGGTCTGTATACATCCTAGACCCTACTCTGTGTGGGATTAATTGGGTTCGTTTGGTTTGTTACCCCAAATGAAAATTGTTGTAAGAATTTTGAAGTTGGTGTCGCTTTGTTACGTAATCCACGATGTATCTATTTTGGTGGAGTGGAGACTTATTATGCCACGTAAACTGCATACTTGTTTTTGGCGTCAACGTATGTCTCATGCATTTTTTTTTACACAGAGAATAATGATTACATAGAATTGGTGAAGATATAAACATCATGCACTTAGCATTGCTTTCCAACAAAAGTGAGTTATGCACTTTGCACATGCTCCTTAGTACATGCATCACAAACTCTTTTACCAAAGGCACATGTATCAAGTATGCTTCTAATTTCTTATTTATTTTCCCTTTTTACCTCACTTGTAAAACCTCCTAGTTTTTACTGTAACCGGAACCTTTCATTGAAGAAATTCTAAAGATCATATGCACAAGTACTCCTAGATGATCAATTCAGTCAAGCCCTCAAAGCACAATTGAACTCTAAATTAGGGAAAATTGCATCAAAATGCAACGAAATTTGCTTTAGTTCCTATTTAGTGTAACAAATAATCTTTTTTTCTCAATCAATGTAACAAAGTTCCAACTTTTTCTATTTTCTTTTACCCATTTTGACCACGTTCATCTTGTAACATTTGATGATGTGGATATCAAGTTTATCGTCCACTTCGCCATGACCCTTTCGCAAACCTTTCATAAACTGGTATCCACATCAGTAAATCGAAACATTACCCGTCAAAATAGGAACATAATAGGAAATTTTAAAATTTATCACATCGATTGAGGAAAATAATTCTTCTTTATACTAAATATGAACTAAACCAAACTTTGTTGCATTTTGATGCATTTCGCCTCAAAGTTAACATACCATGCAAGGCCCAACCGCCCACACACAATCTTGATCAAGGTATCACAAAACCAGTTGGAGCCTCACAAATCACAATCAAGATCCTAGACTAACAGACCATGGGATCACAACACATAGATACACTTATTGTAACAAAAACCCTACCCAACTTATCCATCAAGAAATTTTTCTGAATGGAGGGAGAGCAGATTCCTAGAAAGTGACTTCAATTAGAAAAAACTTGCAGAGATTTATACATATGCAGATAAATAATGTTTAAAAAAGGCTTCAAGATGTTCAAATCTTTCACACTTCTCCATTTATTCTTACTGGGCATCACACAAATGCAGTAAACATTCAATAAAGTTTCACTAAAACACAAAACCAATGTAAAATCTGAAACAAACAGAGAATGCAACCAGAAGAAATTGCAACACACACACATAGATGATTAATGTTAGAAAACAAGAAATTGGGAAATGAGCATGAATTGAAAGAGCTTGTTCGATTGAAATCATCTCACTCTTTCATACCTTCTTTCCAATTTCAAGCTTAGTATCACCCAAATCCAACACACATTCACTAAATTCCCATTCATGCAGTTTAGATTACCCAAATAACCACCAGATGCAAGCATAAAAAAGCAAGAAAACCAAATAGAATTACAAACCTTGGAGCGTTTATCGCCACCAAGATCGGCATCTTCAAGAGCTTTTTTGCCAGCAACAATGCAATAGCGAAGACAATCATCAAGCCTTCGGTCATTCTTCCCATCAATATACCCATCAGCCTTAAACCCACGAATCTGACCACCAAACCTCGTGGGAAACTTTGATGCATCGAACCGGTCTATCAACCCGATTCCACTCTCCCCTGCCAACAGCTTCTCGTAGTAAGTATCGACATCGTTTCCGAACACGGATACCAAACCCATACCCGTAATGACGACACGCTTCTTGGGATCCTTCTCGCGTTTGGGGGCGGCGGCGACGGCGGAAATTACTGCACGGCGGCGTGTGGCGAGTGAAGGTGATTTGACATTGATGGGTAAGGAACGATTGTGAAACGGATCGAGTGGGGAAACCCGAAGTGGGGTTGATTGAAGAAGAGCTTGAGCTTGCATGGCTGTAGAGGGGAGAAGAGAGGAGAAGAATTTGATTTTTGAAGATGGTGATATTGGATCGATGTGTTCGAGGAAAGGGTAGGTATGGATGGGTGCACCTATCACTTCTACTAAAATTTATTAAGTAGACTAGATCTTTACCAAATCCTTGTTTTTTTCCAATTTCAGCCCCTCCATGTGCTAATTTTTCTACCCTATAGCACTCCCTGCAAGGGTGTGCTGATGGTTAAGAAATTAAATCCGATAGATAGGGGTGTAAATAACAATTCGTAAATATAATTCAATTTTTATATAATAATTTATAAGAGAGTGTTAATTTTAATTTTCATTAAATATTAAATCCAATCAATAATATATTATATTTTAATATTATTATTGTTGTTTTATATGTATACAGACATA
>NW_020202658.1:18776-24990 GCF_001531365.2 Cynara cardunculus var. scolymus
TAATGATTAAAAAGTAATAAAAAAGAAAAAGAGAAAAAAAATAACTAATTAATAAATTACATTAATTAAATTGTTATACAAATATTTAAGTAACAAAAATAATAAAAGAATAAGACAACAAAAGACAAAAAATAAAAAGAATGTTGATTGTGATAGGGTTATGGGTGTAGTTAGCATGGGTTAGGGGTGTCAATAACCTCATCATCAATATCAAAATTTATCTAATACTTTCTTTTCCATACACATTGTGATAACCGGATCCTGGTTATCACCCAAGATAATTAATACGTGATTATCTGATTATATGATTACGTGATAGCATGATAAATTGATACATTTAATCATGTTTGTATGATATATATATATATATATGTGTGTGTGTGTGTGTATGTGTGTGTGTGTGTGTGGTGAGGCAGGACTCATGCATGTGGAAAGGAGGCTGTTATGGCCGACCTTTCCTGTTTTGGAAAGGTATAAAAGGAGGGTTCAACCTCCATTTGCATTTTTTCTGCTGCTATTTGTAAGAAGTGTTTGTGCGATTTAAGATTGATCGGATTGCAAGATCAAGTTGATTTCAAGTATCTGATTTCAAAATGTTTTTCAAGGTGAGTGATTTCTAACATAAAATTTGATACTGGTTTTATTTGAATGTTGATTATTATTGGAAAGAAATTAGGTATTTGTTTAAGGGTTTTATCCGGACAAAGGGTGACCGGATTAAGTCTAAATCGGATAAAGCTTGTCCGGGTTATTCTTATGTCGATCAAGGGTTGGGCGATTAAGCCCTAAACCGCTCAAGTGTTAAACGGTTTAGTCTTAAACCGATTAAGTGTCAAGCGAGTTATGATTGGTAAAAATGGTTAACATTTTGAACTGAGAAGTAGGAATACGACCATGTGGTGACTGAATTATTTTAAATCGATCAAGCTTTGGGCGATGTATTGTCTGGACTTGTTATCCGGACAAAGGTGTTGAAATTTGTTCTATGTTAAATCGGATAAACCTTGGACGATAAATTGTCCGGATTTGGTAAACCGGCCAAGACTTGACCGGAGATGAAGTCCGGCCAAGTCTATGCTGACCGGATTTGTTTTATGCCTTGTGCTTGAAGGATAAAAATTGTTATTTTATCATAAAATGAAAATTTGATATAAATAATTTTGGATTAATAATAATTCCAATGGTTGCGGTTTATTTGGAATTATTTTTGTGAAATGTTTTGATGAGGAAATAAGGGTGGCATATCAAGGAGAGGTGTACCGTGGGATAAGGGTGGCATATCAATGAGAGGTGTACCATGGGATAAGGGTGACATATCAAGGAGATGTGTACCATGGGATAAGAGTGGCATATCAAGGAGAGGTGTACATTTGATATAAGGGTGGCATATGTATGTGTGTTGTATGATATAACTCTTTCTATTATATCCTTTAAGACTACCGTGGTCTGGAATATTTATTTCTCTGTGATTTAAAGATTTAGGATCAAGGTTCTTATTGGAAATCATAGTCTGGATGTTATTGAGGAGAAAATATCAGGTTTGGACAGAACTTTATGAAAACCTTGTTTGATTAGAAAAAGGTTTAAAAGTGGYATTATATGAAACCTGATTGGTTCAAAGGTATGAGAATTGAATAGCTGAGTGCTTAATTTGAAAGTAAAAATGATCTAGTATTGTGTCCATATTTGTTATATATATGAAAGGTTGTTTTCCATAAAGGTTTTGGTGATTTACACCCTGCAATAACATAAAAGAGTAACTCACTAGACCTTTCGGTCTAACCCTCGTTTTGTGATTTTAACTATGTGTTGCAGGAGGTGCGGACGGTAAAGAAATGGGGAAAATGTAATATTTTCCTATATGCATTTCTGTATGAAGATTTGTTTTTGATGTACAGTTTTGATTGATTAGTACAAGAAATGTATTTGAATTTTTGGACCTTGTATTTGGTTATAATAGATTCTTATACTAAGGGACCATAATGGGATAATATCATGTATTTCTTTTGTATAAAATATGTGCTACATGAAATTTGTGGTTTGGGGCGTTACAGAAAGTGCTACCAGAGCCTGAGTTTAAGGGATTTAGGTATTTAACAGCATGATACCTAGACTTAAACTGTTTTATTGCATATTAAGGGTCCCAGACGTAGTTAGCACCATTGAAAATAAATATGATGGGTTGAAAGAACAGTGTGTAAGGTAAATTTTAATTACRTCTGGCCAGTGTAATTATGAATTTACAGGTACACATTTGAACTTGAATACTTCATTATATTTGGGAATGTGAATACGTGATTATTAATACTAAACTCTACAGATGTCTAGCCGAACTAGAAGATCTGAAAGAACGGCTCATCCAGAGTCTGAAGAAAGGGAAGAGTCACATGTTAATCTTCCAACTAACACGTCCAGAAATAGAGGTCGGGGAAGACCAAGGGAACGAGGTAGAGGAAGAAATCAGTCTCAAGGGAAGGGTCGTACTGAAGTTCATTCTGAACCTGAAGAATCCCATTTTGGGAATGTTCAGGAGAGATCGGTGCCACACCCTGAATATGTAATTAGGGACATGTTGGCATAAGAGATGGGGAAATTGAGGGAAACTTTGACTTCTATTATGGGAATACCAGCCAGGGTGGAAATAGAAAGAGTGAAAGTTCATCCCTCTGTTCCAGTCACCCACAACAAGGAAGGAGACATTAAGATGTTTTTGGCATGCAAACCACCAACCTTTTCTGGGGAAAGAGATYTAGTGAAAGCTATGTGCTGGATCAAGGAGATGGAATATGTGTTCAACATCATTCGGTGCCCAGAAACAGATAAAGTGCGATTTGCTGTTTCTGTATTAAAGTCAAATGCTTTGTTCTGGTGGAAAGTTGAATCGTTAGCCAGAACAGATGTTTTACAGACTTTGTCTTGGGTAGAACTTGTGGAACGATTCAAGAATCAATTTTGCCCTAAAACAACAGTAAGACAAATGGAGGAAGATTTCCTGAAACTAGAACAAGGAAATGGAACAGTTCGAGAGTATACCGAGAAATTCATTGAATACTCTCGATTTGCCGAACACTATGTTTCAACCGAACCCAGGAAAATAGAAAGGTATATTTGGGGTTTGAAACCCTCAATCAGAGAGTTTGTTATTACTATAAACCCCAATACCTTTTCGTAAACGGTAGATGCGGCTGAAGTGACTGAACGAAATAAAAACCGACAGCCAGAAGGAAAGGTTGTAGAGAAGAGAAAATGGGAAGGGCCTTAATCTTTTCGAGGGCCGAAAACTGTAAGATATGATAACAGATCTGAGCAGAAGAGCAATGAGAAAGTCTGTTCACAATGCCGACAGGTTCATCAAGGTGAATGCAAGATGGACCCAAGGAAATGTTATAAGTGCGGCGAAGTAGGTCATCTGTCTAGAAACTGCCCAGCTAACAGAAGGTGTTTTAATCGCAATTCTCTGGATCATATTCGACCGAATTGTCCCTTGTTAAGAACTCCGCAGTTAACGATGGGGAGTAACGCGTCGGGTACTCGGGGAATGCCTACTGTGAACAGAGGAGGGCAAGGAGGGGCGCGGGGACGGTCCTTCCAAATGACTAAGAACGAGGCAGAAGCATCGCCAGATGTAGTAACAGGTACATTTCTTCTGAATTCAATATGTGCTAAGGTGTTATTTGATTCTGGTGCAAACTTTTCGTTTGTATCACCATTGTTTGCTCAAACTGCATGTCTGGATTCTGTGATACTTAATGATGAGTTAGTAGTTGATATTGCTAATAGTCAGGAAAATGTTGCTAGTGTGTTCAATAACTGTATTATTGTGATTGGGGACTGTGAACTTCAGATCCGGTTATTTCCCATACCGATGAAAGAATTTGATGTAGTGGTGGGTATGAACTGGTTGGCAAGATATCAGGCTAGTATTATTTGTAATCAGAAAATGATTAGAATTATTCTGCCAGACCAAGGGATAGTTGTTATTTATGGTGATCGTCAGAATCACTATATCAGTATTTTGTTAGTAATGAAAGCCCAGAAAAGTATTCGGAAGAAGTGCCAAGGATGCTTGGCATATGTAATTGATCTGAAGAAAGACAAGGGAAAAGAAGAATCAATTCCGATTGTTAGTGAATATCCAGAAGTCTTTCCAGAAGACTTATCTGGATTACCACCAGATAGAGTCATTGAGTTCCGAATTGATTTAGTACCAGGGGCTGCACCAGTAGCAAAGGCGTCGTACCATTTAGCTCCATCTGAATTGAAAAAACTGGTTACACAGTTGAAAGAATTATCTAATAAGGGATTTATTAGGCCCAGCACTTCACCTTGGGGTGCATAGGTCCTATTTGTCAAAAAGAAGGATGGGTCTATGTGAATGTGTATAGACTATCGTGAACTGAATAAGTTAACAATAAAAAACAAGTATCCTTTACCGAGGATTGATGACTTGTTCGACCAATTGGTGGGAGCAAGTTATTTCTCAAAGATTGATTTAAGGTCAGAGTATCATCAACTCAAAGTCAACGAAGAAGATGTCGCCACAACAGCATTCAGAACAAGGTACGGGCATCACAAATTCTTAGTTATGCCATTTGGCTTAACTAATGCGCCTGCAGCCTTTATGGATTTAATGAATAGAGTATGTAAAGAGTATCTTGATAAATTCGTTATTGTATTTATCGATGATATTCTTATATACTCTAAGACTGAAGAAGAACATGCAAAACATCTTCGTCTGATACTGGAATTATTGAAAAGAGAAAAGTTGTATGCTAAATTGTCCAAGTGTGAGTTCTGGTTAAGAGAAGTTCAATTTCTGGGTCATGTCATCTCAGAATCAGGAGTAAAAGTTGATCCAGTGAAAATATAAGTAGTTGCAAGATGGGAAGCTCCGAAAAATCCTTCCGAGTTCCGAAGCTTTTTGGGATTGGCCGGTTATTACCGTAAGTTCATTCAGAACTTTTCTAAGATAGCTGTGCCATTGACTAAATTGACTCGGAAGAACATTAAATTCCAGTGGGAAAGAGAACAGCAAGAAGCTTTTCAACTGTTAAAAGATCATCTTTGTAGCGCACCAGCATTGACTTTACCAGATGGATCTGAAGACTTTGTGGTTTATAACGATGCCTCAAAATTAGGGTTAGGATGTGTTCTGATGCAGAGAGGAAAGGTGATTTCTTATGCGTCAAGACAATTGAAAGATCATGAGAAGCAGTATCCAACCCATGACATGGAATTAGCTGCAGTGGTATTTCCTCTGAAAATCTTGAGACACTATCTTTTGGGAACGAAATGTCAGATTTATACTGACCATAAAAGTTTACAACATTTGTTCAACCAGAAAGAATTAAATATGCGACAGCGTCGATGGATTGAGCTGGTTAATGACTATGATTGTGAAATCCTCTACCACCCAGGAAAAACTAACGTGGTGGCTGATGCTTTGAGCAGAAATGAAAAGAGTGGAACCATTAAAGCTGTGGCAATGAGAATGAACTTGATCCCTGACATTCGTAAAGAAATTCAGAGATGCCAACAAGAAGCTATGAAAAAAGAATTTGTTAAGGTAGAAAGGTTGGGTAAGATGATTTCAACCTTGGAACAGAATGACGAAGGACTAATGTGCCTTCAAAGGAGAGTTTGGGTACCATGTTTTGGAAATATCCGAAATATGATATTAAATGAAAGCCATAAGTCCCGATACTTTATTCATCCAGGCACCAATAAGATGTATAAAGATTTGAAACCTTTTTATTGGTGGCCAGGGTTGAAAAGAGGTATAGCTCGATATGTGGAACAGTGTCTGACATGTTTACAGGTTAAGATTGAACATCAAAAGCCGTATGGAAATCTTCAATTCTTAGAGATACCTGTATGGAAATGGGATCACATTACCATGGATTTTGTTATGAAGTTACCTCGAATTCCAAAGGGGTATGATGTGATTTGGGTAATTGTTGATCGTCTGTCTAAATCTGCGCATTTTCTACCAATAAGAGGGAACTAGCCTTTAGAAAAGCTAGCACAGATTTACATCAAAGAAATTGTTACTAGACACGGTGTTCCATTGTCCATTATCTCTGATAGAGATAGTCGGTTTACTTCGAAGTTCTAGGAAAAGTTACAGAAAGCTTTGGGGTCTGAAATCCGACTAAGTACAACTTATCATCCTCAAACTGATGGGCAAAGTGAAAGAACTATTCAGACTCTCGAA
>NW_020202658.1:26530-27807 GCF_001531365.2 Cynara cardunculus var. scolymus
TTAGATTCATAACTGGAATTTTGACCCTTAATGAAAGTTGTAGTATGCAGTATGATCTTCCTGACTGCAAAATACGAGCTTAATCCGACTTACGGTTTGTGAGTTATACACTGTCAAAGTACGGGAGTTACATTATCGGTAAAATTCGATTCCGTAATTCCCGACTAACCTTTATGATCCAACTTCCGTGATTCGCTACATTTACATGCTATAAAAATATTTTAACATGCTAAACAGTAAAACAAATCCAATGGTCGTTAACCTAAGCTTAATAATGCATTTTTACTCCTTTCGACATTTAACCGAACAATTGGTGTACGGTTAAACATATACCCACAATCTAACCATAATGAAACTATAATATACCTTTTTCATTTCTACATCAATATAACCAGTTCTAACATTCTAAACATCAAATATATCATGATTTTGACAACATCAATCCGTAAACTTAGATATAAACACAGTTTATAAACCGGTCTAAATAACCCTAACATAAATAGTACCTTAATGAAACTGAATGAAACTTATACCTTTAAGAAGGGTTAGGAGAATGGATTCCGAATATATAATTGTTGCTTCGATTTCCTTAGTAACTTAACGTAAAATTCAGAGAGAAAACGAGAGATTTAAAAGAGAAATGAGACGAGAGAAAGAGATTTGAATGACAGTGTCATTCACATGCATATGTACTTATATATTTATTTTTTTCTTTTTTTTTTATTTTATAAACCGCCTCTTATATCTCACACACACACACACACACACACATATATATATATATATATATAGTTTAATTATTTGGCGGTTTTAACCCTTCAAGTTAGATTCTCAACTTTACGTCAAATTAGGTATAAACTCATTTTTGACGCAAAACTAGTTTAGGGTACAAGTTAGTTAAGCATAGAATATAAATATGTTATGCATAATTTTACCAAAAATTCACTTAACCCGATTTGTACGAGTTAATGAAACACGGATATTATAATTCTCCCCTTCTAAAAAGAATATTTCGTCCTCGAAATTTAGATAGGATTAGAGGATTTACATGATTCGAATAGATAAGGGTACTCCTTTCGCATAAATTCTTCCGTTTTCCATATGGCTTCTCGCTCAGAATGATTTCGCCATAACACTTTAACAAACGGTATTGACCTTCGTCGCATTTGTCTCTCTTCTCTATTAATTATCGCCTCTGGTTCTTCAATATATAGAGATCTTTTTCAACTTTGTCCAACGGATAATCAATCACATGGAGAGGGTGATAATGATATCCG
>NW_020202658.1:28182-30200 GCF_001531365.2 Cynara cardunculus var. scolymus
CCGACCTTTCCTGTTTTGGAAAGGTATAAAAGGAGGGTTCAACCTCCATTTGCATTTTTTCTGCTGCTATTTGTAAGAAGTGTTTGTGCGATTTAAGATTGATCGGATTGCAAGATCAAGTTGATTTCAAGTATCTGATTTCAAAAAGTTTTTCAAGGTGAGTGATTTCTAACATAAAATTTGATACTGGTTTTATTTGAAAGTTGATTATTATTAGAAAGAAACAGGTATTTGTTTAAGGGTTTTATCCGGACAAAGGGTGACCAGATTAAGTCTAAATCAGACAAAGCTTGTCCGGGTTATTCTTATGTCGATCAAGGGTTGGGTGATTAAGCCCTAAACCGCTCAAGTGTTGAACGGTTTAGTCTTAAACCGATTAAGTGTCAAGCGAGTTATGATTGTTAAGAATGGTTAACATTTTGAACTAAGAAGTAGGAATATGACCATGTGGTAACCGAATTATTTTAAATCGGTCAAGCTTTGGGCGATGTATTGTCCGAACTTGTTATCCGGACAAAGGTGTTGAAATTTTTTCTATGTTAAATCGGATAAACTTTGGACGATAAGTTGTCCGGATTTGGTAAACCGGCCAAGACTATGCTGACCGGATTTGTTTTATGCCTTGTGCTTGAAGGATAAAAATTGTTATTTTATCATAAAATGGAAATTTGATATAAATAATTTTGGATTAATAATAATTCCAATGGTTGCTGTTTATTTAGAATTATTTTTGTGAAATGTTTTGATTAGGAAATTAGGGTGGCATATCAAAGAGAGGTGTACCATGGGATAAATGTGACATATCAAGGAGAGGTGTACCATGGGATAAGGGTGGCATATCAAGGAGAGGTGTACATTTGATATAAGGGTGGCATATGTATGTGTGTTGTATGATATAACTCTTTCTATTATGTCCTTTAAGACTACCGTGGTCTGGAATATTTATTTCTCTGTGATTTAAAGATTTAGGATCAAGGTTCTTATTGGAAATCATAGTCTGAATGTTATTGAGAAGAAAATATCAGGTTTGGCCAGAACTTTATGAAAACCTTGTTTGATTAGAAAAAGGTTTAAAAGTGGCATTCTATGAAACCTGATTGGTTCAAAGGTATGAGAATTGAATAGCTGAGTGCTTAATTTGAAAGTAAAAATGATATGGTATTGTGTCCATATTTGTTATATATATGAAAGGTTGTTTTCCATAAAGGTTTTGGTGATTTACACCCTGCAATAACATAAAAGAGTAACTCACCAGACCTTTCAGTCTAACCCTCGTTTTGTGATTTTAACTATATGATGCAGGAGGTGCGGACGGTAAGGGAATGGAGAAAATGTAATATTTTTCTATATGCATTTCTGCATGAAGATTTGTTTTTGATGTACAATTTTGATTGATTAGTACAAGAAATGTATTTGAATTTTTGGACMTTGTATTTGGTTATAATAGATTCTTGTATTAAGGGACCTGAATGAGATAATATCATGTATTTCTTTTGTATGAAATATGTGCTACATGAAATTTGTGGTTTGGGGCGTTACACACATCAATATCAAAATTTATTTTTTACATTCATAATGAATGATTTGATCAGATTTTGACATTAATTGTTTTTTTTTACATTTACCGATTGTTTTTTCATTGATTTCGGTACAATAAAATTTAATTTATAGGACGTTTAAAATGTTTAAATGTCTTGATAGATTTTTTTATGGGCAAAATGCACAAAATAACAATCTACTTTCGTAAATTTCTTTATTATAACATTGTACTTTCAGTTTTTCTTATTATAGCAATGTACTTTCAAACTATTTTTTATTAGGACTTTGTACTTTGAAAAATTTACCCATTACAGCATTGGGTAACCTTTTGATTTAAACTTACCCATTATACTCGGTTTTCATGCCACCTCATTGTCCATGTAGGTTGTCCACATGTACTATAGTGGTGTGACTTTCTTACTACATCATTGTACTTTTAAAATTATTTTATTATAGCATTTACTAGTTCTTATTAAACA
>NW_020202659.1:0-1286 GCF_001531365.2 Cynara cardunculus var. scolymus
TCATCAATCGCGCGTCTTCCCAACACGGCGTGTGATACCTTTTTGAGCCGTTTCAACCCAAAACTACTCATCACGACCTTTCGTCAATAAAACGGTTCATTTTAAATCCCTCCCTATAAATACCCCTTTCCCCAAAATCAAAAACCTTTACCACTCTCAAATACTCCGGCGAACCTGCAACTAGAAATTTCTCAAGCAAAAAACCTGCAAAATGTCTTCCTCCTCCGCATCTGCACAATCCGTCAATGCTTCGAGCGACAATGAATGAAGTGACCCAAGCTCAAGCACTGACTTCCCACGCCCTGTCATTCGTCCAGAACAGATACAAGAAGGTCGTGCTCGTCAAAAAGCCAAACAACTACTTCTTCATCCCATCTAAAACAGGTTTTCCTGATTTTACCTATCCTTTACTTGAAATACTTCGAAACCATCCTCTTTTCTTTGCCCTATCTGCTAGCAAACCAACCTCTGAATCATACCTAACCCCATTTCTCCTAAGTTCTTACATAACAACTCTTGATAATTCTGGACTGACCATCGTTGGATACGCCTCACACCCCATTAATAAATCCTTGGTTCCTTTGGAACTTAATTTGAACAATTTGAGAACTACCCTGCGTTTACCCACACTGGAGGATCTCAATCTGAATGAATTTGTTGCGACCCCGACTGACGAGCAATTGATTCAATTCCTAGAATTCCACTCCTATGCGACCCCAATCGTCAAGCGGACTCAATTTAAGTGCAAAGGACTGCCCCCTGTCTGGAACACCCTGTTCTCTATCGTCAACTGCTGCTTGACAGGGAAGGTGGGAAGTCACGACCAAACCTCGCACACGATGATGTCCATTGTCTACGGGATCTACTTCAACTTGCCACTCGATTATGCCCAACTAATTTTCGAGGACATGGTTGGACTCTTCAAGAAGAAATGCGCGAGTCAAAGGGGCAAAAAATCCAAGGTCAAAGCACAGAAGAAGGCCAAGGGAGACATGAACCAACCCAACCTCATTTTACAACGGTTCCTAGGTCTTGTCTTTGGCGATCTGTTAGCAGCAAAGCTTCCCTCTGTGGAGCTGAACGCAAGGTTGTACCCGTTCAAGGAATTTCGCCCAACTGAGCATGAGCAAGGGTACAGAAGCCCTAGACCTTTATCAAGAGCCATGCTCAGGTTTCTTAGCCACGGAGATAGGAAGGCCTATAGACGTGGATTCAGGCGACCAGAACCGGTCCCTGAGACCCCACTACGAATAGGAATCCCCCTAGGTGAGCGAGTTGCAAAAATG
>NW_020202659.1:2506-4605 GCF_001531365.2 Cynara cardunculus var. scolymus
TCTACACTTTCAACCCTTCAGAGCTCTGTCCTTCAGAAAGAAGACCTTGCAGAGGCCTTTRGTGCTCTCTCTCTCAACCCCTCCTCCATCCAGAAGTTGAAATCAGAACTGACAGAGATGGCCGCCCAATTCTCTGCCGACTTCATCTCTGCGGGATACATGGATTACTCCTCTCTCAAAGATGAAATCAAGCACATGTTTTCCTCTGTGGTGACATACGGTATTGATACCAAGTCCTCAAGGGCCAACATCAATCACCTAGCTACCCGCAGAGAGATTGATGATATGGTTGAAGCTCTGGGTAATCTCGTGTACAAGCATACAGACAAACTTCTCAAAGAGGCCTGAGCCTCCAACATAGCGATCAGAGACTGCACATCACAGCTCATGAAAGAGGGTGACCTCCTTAGAAGCGAAATCTACAGAAGCGTCTCCAAGCTGAAATGGTCGACAGAGATCGACATTAATCACGCCTCTGGGCTTGCAGATGAGGTAGTTAAGAAGATGAAGAAGGCGGCCACCAAAATTTTGAAGAGGATGGAGAAGGCTCCTCTGGACTCATGCAAGGCAGAAGCCAAAAAGAACCATGACGATCAAGAAGGTGATGATCGTGATCGTCATGAGGGGGAGAAGAAGGCTGAGAAGAAAGCACCAGAGCCAAAGAAGACTCATGCCAGAGGCGTCAAGATTGTGGACTATACAGCTGCCTTGTTCACTAAAGGCAAGGAAAAAGCACAAGAGCCTAAAGGCAAAGGTAAAGGCAAAGTTGTAGAGTCACCACAGAAGGGGTCGTCGTCTAGCACGGACACTCCACAGGCAATAAATGAAGAGGAATACAGTGACGACCCAACGCTCCTTCAAGCTTTAAAGGAATATCTGGCAGAGGCTCAAGCAAGGAAGGGCAGAGGCCCCATCCCCCACAGAGTAGGAGAAGGCTCTTCACATTTCCCACAAGTCCAAGAAAAGTTCACGGCTACGTTTGATGCTCTGCAAGGAACCGTTAAACCCATCCTTGTAGAGGGGTCAACCCAAAGGCCAATTCTGAAAGAAGAGGAAGCCAAGGTGCCAGAGTCCGCCACGGTAGGAAGGGTTTCTGAAATATTCGAATCAATGAGCAAGATTCCAATGCCAAAAGTCCGAACAGAGCCCGCTACTACTATGGAAGAAATTCTAGTGTGGAGGTACTCTGCAGTAGACACAGAGCCTCCCTATGATCCAGAACTTACAGGGATCCCTTCTGCCGCAACCAAGTTCCAGTTCTCCAAGCTCACAAAGCCTCGTGAGCAAGTCTTCTCAGAGCACATGATCACTACCCTAGAGACAATTTCTCCAAGGACTCTGCTAAAGAAGAAGGTGCTCTATGCTCAGTATGTAGTAAGAAGGGAAGATGGCAACCTTTATACATTCATAGACGCTGACCTCCACAACCTCTGTGTGTTTGATTTATCTACATGCACAAAATTCTCAACATCTACATGGAAAGGAGGTCAAGCTACTCAATATCGCTCAGAAGGCTGGTTGAGGTCTTGCACGCACAAGTAAGATATTACAGCCAGAAGGACTTCGAGCTTGCGGTAAGGTTGGTCCAAAGAGATCTAAATATCTCCTCTCCATACAGCAGGCCTGGTTGGATACTTAGGTATCATCCAAACTCCATTATTCACAACCCCACTTTTGGGTTTGTGTACTTGGATAAGGATGAAATCCTAAGGTTCTATGATCCAACAAAATCACATAAGTACTCTACAGAGACGCTAGAATGTAATTCTTTTCAGAGGATGATCTTTTATCTCCTCTTGTAATTCTTTCAATTAAGTCATTTCTTGCATTTAAATTTCCAATTTTAATTTTTCATACTTAGAGGGAGATTGTTAGCTCTCATTTCATTTAATGTAAAAGTATGAAAAAAGTAAATACTGCAAGTGTTGACAGAAGAGGTTCTACCACAGAAGACCAACAACAGAAGACGTTTAAATCACACAAGTGAAGAGTGACAAAACCTCTATTGTCTATCACAGAGGTTCTGGAAACTGGTCCTCTGTAATCAAAGCGTACAAGTCAAAGATGACAGAATCTCTGTTGTCTATCATAGAGGTTCT
>NW_020202659.1:5115-30348 GCF_001531365.2 Cynara cardunculus var. scolymus
TATTTTGATCTTGAATCTTTTGGTCTATAGAGTTTCTTGGAGTCAGTCGACTTATTGAACCTTGATTTTGTCAAATCTATGCATAGGCGTTTTAGCAAGAGTTCATGGTACTCACAGCCTAAGGCAATTGGCATTTTATTTGCCAAACATATATTTATCACCAATATCTTGAGTATTCTTTCATCTTCTCTCATTGTGGATTTAAATCTATAATAGCTTAAAGTTTTTATTTGCCTGTAATCACTAATCCTACATGTTTATGGCAATTTCCTTCATGTTTTGCCCTTAACAGCAATTCTGTCAATTTTATTTGAATTGACCTGCTGTTTCTTGAAGTCATAAAGGTTAAATGTTAATACTTCTCTCCACTTCTCTATATCAATGGTGTTTGCTTCGGTTATTCAAGTTATCTTCAATTGAATGAAGCTCTAAAGCTGAATTCCAACTCAACCTGCGGTTCAATGAAAGTTTCTTTGTCATAAGACTGTTTGCACTGTTTTTTATAGTAATTCACACATTTATCTATCCCTTTTGGATGAATTTGCTACTTTTGGGGTGAGTGGCTATTATGTGCTTCAAAGAATATGCTGGATTGTGGGCAGATTAAAGATGCATCGTGTGCAATCAGTGGTGCTGCATTCACATTGAATCTGACTTGATCTAAGAGTTGAAAATAAAGAACAAAGAGCTACATTCAGGGGGGAGCTTGAATTTTCCATCCATACCAAGCACACTAAAGCCTTAATCAAGAAAGCAGAGGGGAGAAGACTTGAAGACTTCATGAAGATGCTTGCTTCATAAAACTTTGGGSRGAGATTGTTAGCATCAAATTGATCCTAATAATTATTTCAAAAAGTTTTATTAAGCAATCGTGGCTAAGAATGGAACATCTGAAGATGCTTTTGTGCCAAAACGTCTAAGTCTGGAAGAAGACCAGCCTCTGTAATAAATCGACCAAGTATGGACAACCAGAGCCTCTGTGAGGTTAACCAGAGCCTCTATGAAGTCACCAGAACCAGAGACTCTGTAAGAGACACCAGAGCCTCTGTGAAGAGGACCAGAGCCTCTGGAGGACCAGAGCCTCTGTGGTCTGTCTATACTCTGGTCCTTCAAGACGACTATCTTCAGTTTTCTATTCTGGATAAGGCTAATCCTATTTTTGGATAATGCTAATCTTATTCAGATTGTCATGGATTTCTACCTATATAAGTAGTGGTTCAGGTATAGAAAATTGTATGAGAGCAAATAGAAAATTTATTGTAAACACATAGATTCAGATACATCTCATGAGAGTCGACTAGGGTTCTTGAGAGTTTGTAATTTTCCATTCAATAAAGAAAGCGCCATCGATTTCTATTTCATCTTCTTCTTCTACAAATTTCTCTTGAATTCCTTTATTAAATTGTTCTATTGTCAGATCTGGGTTTTAACAAATACCATTATTACTCAATTAGACTCAACCATGAGTATTAGCCCATTATACCCATTAAGGTCTGATCAAACTAAATATGATCCATTTAGTGTCATTTTGACCTAATTAGACTCCTTTTGGATAAATGGTTCTAATGAGATTAATTATGATCCATTTAGTATCATTTTGACTTAATTGGACTTCTTAAGGAGAAATAAGCCCATTATATCCACTAAGACCAAATGGACCTATTAAGGACCATTAAGACCCATTTTAACTCAATTACTCCTATTAACGTCAGATTAGACTAAATATGACTCATTTAATACCATTATTACTCAATTAGACTCAAATAGGAGTATCAGCACATTATACCCAGTAAGTTCTGATCAAACTAAATATGACCCATTTAGTGTCATTTTGACCTAATTAGACTCCTTATAGAGAAATGGTTCTAATGAGATTAATAATGATTCATTTAGTATCATTTTGACCTAACTGGACTTCTTAAAAAGAAATGTGCCCATTATATCCAATAAGACCAAATGGACCCATTAAGGACCATTAAGACTCATTATACCTCAATTACTCCCACTAACGTCAAATTTCAATAATTATGACCCGTTTAGTACCATTATAACTCAATTACATTCAAATAGAAGAAATAAACCAAT
Organism: Cynara cardunculus var. scolymus; assembly: GCF_001531365.2. Lineage (NCBI taxonomy): Eukaryota > Viridiplantae > Streptophyta > Magnoliopsida > Asterales > Asteraceae > Cynara > Cynara cardunculus. Next base: position 7,201 of record NW_020202659.1, read on the forward strand.
TATACCCATTAAGGTCTGATTAAAATAAATATGACCTATATAGTGTCATTTTGACCAAATTAGACTCCTTGCGGAGAAATGAGACTATTTAACCCATTAGGGTCTAATGAGATTAATTATGACCCATTTAGCATTATTTTGACCCAATTAGATTCCCTTAAAAGAAATAGGCCCATAAACCCATTAGGGTCTAATGAGACAAATTATGACCTATTTAGTGTCATATTGACCCAACTGAAATTTTTTAGAAATTGGCCCATTATATCCATTAAGTCCAATGGACCCTTTAAGAATCATTCTACCTCAATTACTCCCATTAATGTTACATTAGACTAAAAATGACCCATTTAGTACTATTATAACTCAATTAAACTCAAATAGTAGTATTAACCCATTATTTAAATGTTGATCAAACTAAATCTGACCCACTTAGTGTCATTTTGACCCAAATAAACTCCTTATGAAGAAATAGTCCTTTTAAACCCATTAGGGTCCAATGAGATTAATTAAGATCCATTTAGTGTCATTTTGACCCAAATAAACTCCTTATGAAGAAATAGTCCTTTTAAACCCATTAGGGTCCAATGAGATTAATTAAGATCCATTTAGTGTCATTTTGACCCAAATAACTCGACTAAAATAAATAGACCCAATATACCCACTAAGAACAAACGAATCCATTAAGGACTCCAGAAACCCATTCTACCTCAACTAGTTACATTAATGTCAAGTTAGACTAATTATGACCCATTTAGAGGCATTTTGACCCAATTAGACTCTTTATAAAGAAATGGGCCCAATAAATCCATTACGTTCTAATGAGACTAATTATGACCTAGTTAGTGTCATATTGACCTAATTGGACTTCTTAAAAAAATAGTCCCATTATATCCACTTAGACCAACTGGGCCTATTAAGGACCATTAAGAACCATTACACCTCAATTACTCTTATTAACGTCGGGTTTGACTAAATATGACTCATTTAATATCATTATTACTCAAATAGACTCAAATAGGCGTATTAGCCCATTAGACTTATTAAGGTCTAATCAAACTAAATATGACCCATTTAGTATCATTTTGACCCAATTTGACTCCTTTTTGAGAAATGGTTCTAATGAGATTAATTATGATCCATTCAGTGTCATGTTAACCTAATTGGACTTCTTAAGGAAAAATAAGCCCATTATATCCACTAAGATCAAATTGACCCATTAAAAGCCATTTTACCTCAATTACTCCCATATACGTCAGATTTGACTAAGTATGACCCATTTAGAACAATTATAACTCAATTTCACTCAAACAAAAAAAAACCATTATACGCATTAAGGTTTGATCAAACTAAATATGAACTATTTAGTTTCATTTTGACCCGATTAGACTCCTTAAGGTGAAATGAAACTATTTAACCCATTTGGGTCGAATGAGATTGATTATGATCCATTTAGTGGCATTTTGACTCAAATGACTCAATTAAAATAAATAGGCCCAATATACCGACTATGACCAAATGGACCTATTAAGGAGACTTAAGATCTATTCTACCTCAATTAATCACATTAACGTGTAGTTGGACTAATTATGACTCATTTAGCGTCATTTTGACCCAATTAGAGTTCTTTTGAAAAAATGGTCCCATAAACCCGTAAAGGTCTAATAAGACTAATTATGACCTAGTTAGTGTCATATTGACTCACCTGGAATTCTTAAGGAGAAACATGCCCATTATATCCACTAACATCAAATGGACCCATTAAGAATCATTCTACCTCAATTACTCCCATTAACGTTAGATTAGACTAAATATGACTCATTTAGTACCATTATAACTCAATTAAACTCAAATAGTAGTATTAGCCCATTATACCCATTAAGGCCTGTCTAAACTATCTCTGACCCATTTTGTGTCATTTTGACCCAATTAGACTCCTTATGGAGAAATGGTTCCATTAAACCCATTAGGGTCAAATGAGATTAATTATGATCCAATTAGTGTCATTTTGACCCAAATGACTCGATTAAAATAAACAGACCCAATATACCGACTAAGACCAAATGGACCTATTAAGGACACTTAAGACCCATTTTACCTAAATTAGTCACATTAACGTGTAGTTAGACTAATTATGACCTATTTAGCGTCTGTTTGACCCAGTTAGATTCCTTATGAAGAAATGGGCCCATAAACCCATAAGGGTCTATTGAGACTAATTATGACCTAGTTAATGTCACATTGACCTAACTGGAATTCTTAAGGAGAAATAGGCCCATTATATCCACTAAGACCAAAAGGACCTATTAAGACCCATTCTACCTCAATTACTCTCTTTTAACGTCAGATTAGACTAAATATGACCCATTTACTACCATTATAACTCTATTAAACTCAAATAGTAGTATAAGCCCATTATACCCATTAAGTTATGATCAAACTAAATATGACACTTTTAATGTCATTTTGAACCAATTAGACTCCTTATGGAGAAATGGTCCTATTAAACCCATCAAGGTCTAATGAGATTAATTAAGATCCATTTAGTGTCATTTTGACTCAATTACACTCCATATGGAGAAATGGTTCTATGATATGCATTAAGGTCTAATGAGATTAATTATGACCCATTTAGTTGTCATTTTCACCTCATGACTCGATTAAAATATGTAGGCCCTATATACCAACTAAGACCAAATGGACTCATTAAGGACACCTGACACCAATTCTATCTCAACTAATCACATTAACGTCTAGTTAGACTATTTATGACCCACATTATGTCATTTTTGCCTAACTAGATTCCTTATGAAGAAATGGGCCCATTAAGTTCATTAAGGTCTAATGAGACTAATTATGACTTAGTTAGTGTCATATTGACCCAACTAGAATTCTTAAGGAGAAATAGACCCATTTATCCACTAAGACTAAATGGACCCATTAAGACTCATTCTACTTCAATTACTCCCATTAACATCAGATTAGACTAAATATGACTCATTTAGTACCATTATAACTCAATTAAATTCAAATAGTAGTATTAGCCCTTTATACCCATTAAGGTCTCATCAAACTAAATACGACCCTTTTGGTGTCATTTTGACCCAGTTAGACTCCTTATGAAGAAATGGTCCTATTAAACCCATTAGGGTCTAATGATATTAAATAAGATCCATTTAGTGTCATTGTGACCTAATTAGACTCCATGTGGAGAAATAATTCTATTATACCCATTAGAGTCTAATGAGATAAATTATGATCCATTTAGTTTTCATTCTGACCTAAATGACTCGATTAATATAAGTACGCCCAATATACCCACTAATACCACACGGACTTATTAAAGACAACTAAGACCAATTCGATCTCAATTTGTCACATTAACGTCTTGTTAGATTATTTATGACCCATTTAGTATCATTTTGGCCCAATTAGATTCCTTATGAAGAAATGGGCCTATTCAACCCATTAGGGTCTAATGAGGCTAATTATGACCTAGTTAGTGTCATATTGACCGAAATAGAATTCTTTAGGAGAAATAGGCCCTTTATATCCACTAAGACCAAATGGACCCCTTAAGACCCATATACCTCAATTACTCAATTTAACGTCAGGTTAGGCTAAATATTATCCATTTAGTACCATTAGAACTCTATTAAACTCAAATTGTAGTATTAGCCCATTATACCCACTAAGGTCTGATAAATATGACCCTTTTAGTGTCATTTTAACCCTATTAGACTACTTACGGAGAAATGGTCCTATTAAACCCGTCAAGGTCTAATGAGATTAATTAAGATCCATTTTGTGTCACTTTGACCAATTAGACTCCATATGGAGAAATGGTTCTATCATACCCATTAGGGTCTAATGAGATTAATTATGACCCACTTAGTTGTCATTTTGACCTCATGACTCAATTAAAATATGTAGGCCTGATATACCAACTAAGACCAAATGGACTCATTACGGGCACCTAGGACCAATTCTATCTCAACTGGTTACATTAACGTCTAGTTAGACTATTTATGACCCACTTTGTGTCATTTTGGCCTAATTAGATTCCTTATGAAAAAATCGGCCCATTAAACCCGTTAGGGTTTAATGAGACTAATTATGACCTAATTAGTGTCATATTGACCTAACTATAATTCTTGAGGAGAAATAGGCCCATTTATCCACAAAGACCAAATGGATCTATTATGAGCCATTCTGCCTCAATTACTCCCATTAACGTCAGATTAGACGAAGTATGACCCATTTAGTGCCATTATAACTCAGATAGTAGTATAAGCCCATTATACCCATTAAGGTCTGATCAAACCTAAATATGACACTTTTAATGTCATTTTGAACCAATTAGACTCCTTATCGAGAAATGGTCCTATTAAACCCGTCAAGGTCTAATGAGATTAATTAAGATCCATTTAGTGTCATTTTGACTCAATTACACTCCATATGGAGAAATGGTTCTATGATACCCATTAAGGTCTAATGAGATTAATTATGACCCATTTAATTGTCATTTTGACCTCATGAATCGATTAAAATAAAATGGCCCAATATACCCACTAAGACCAAATGGACTCATTAAGGACACCTAAGACCAATACTACCTCAACTGGTCACATTAACGTCTAGTTAGACAATTTATGACCCATTTAGTGGCATCTTGGCCCAATTAGATTTCTTATGAAGAAATGGGACCATTAAACCCATTAGGGTCTAATGAGACTAATTATGACCTAGTTAGTATCCTATTGACCCAACTGGAATTCTTAAGGAGAAATAGGCCCATTTATCCACTAAGATCAAATGGACCCATTAAGACCCATTCTACCTCAATTACTCCTTTTAACATCAGATTAGACTAAATATGACCCATTTAGTACCATCATAACTTAATTAAACTTAAATAGTAGGATTAGCCCATTATACCCATTAAGGTATGATCAAACTAAATATGACCTATTTAGTGCCATTTTGATCCAATTAGACTCCTTAAGGAGAAATGAGACTATTTAACCCATTAGGGTCTAATGAAATAAATAATGATCCATTTAATTGTCATTTTGACACAAATGACTCGATTAAAATAAATATGCCCAATATACCGGCTAAGACCAAATGGATCTATTAAGGACACTTAAGACCCATTCTACCTCAGTTAGTCATATTAACGTGTAGTTAGACTAATTATGACCGATTTAGCGTCAATTTGACCCAATTAGACTGCTTATGAAGGTATGGGCTCACAAACCCAAAAAGGTCTAATGAGACTAGTTATGACCTAGTTAGTGTCATATTGTCCCAACTATAATTCTTAAGGAGAAATAGGCCCATTATATCCATTAAGACCAAATGGACCCATTAAGAACCATTTTACCTCAATTACTTCCATTAACGTTAGATTAGACTTAATATGACCCATTTAGTACTATTATAACTCAATTAAACTCAAATAGTAGTATTAGCCCATTACACCGATTAAGGTTTGATCAAACTAAATAGGACCGTTTTAGTGTCATTTTGACCCAGTTAGACTCCTTATGGAGAAATGTTCCTGTTAAACCCATTAGGATCTAATGAGATTAATTAAGATCCATTTAGTGTCATTTTGACCTAATTAAACTCCATATGGAGAAATGGTTCTATCATTACCCATTAGGGGTCTAATGAGATTAATTGTAACGCCCCCAAACTCACATTGCATATAACATATAATTCATACAGAGAATACATGTTTGATCCCACAAAGGTCCAAAGTACAAGAACTATACTACAAGATACACAACCCAAAAGTTCAAAATACAAGCTCTTGTACTACTTGTTACATAACATCTAATTTCCAAAATACATCCATTGGTCTTCATATAGCTAAGCACATAGTAAAGCAATTCATATTTTCCCTTTTCCCTTTTCCCTTACTATTATTATATTTTGCATTTCCTGCAACACATATAAGGGTTAGACCTATCAGTCTAGTGAGATCCCTTTTTCCATGTAGTTGCACGGTGAAAATACCAAAACATTAATCAAATAAAGTTAATTCACATGATAAAGTATAAAGTTGCACGGTGAAAATCACCTCAACACTCGTTTGCAAAGGAATCTATTTGCTCAGCATTTGAAAAAGGAAAACACACAAGAGCAAGCTTTAAATCAAAGCAAATCTCTTCAGTGGTTGCGCCTCTTCAGCTACTGTACATGGATCTCTTTGGTCCTGTCAATGTGCAATCTATCGCTGGAAAGAAGTTTACACTCGTCATTGTTGATGAGTATTCCAGGTACACTTGGGTCTTCTTTTTCAGATCCAAAGATGAAGCACCTGAAGATATCATTTCGTTCATCAAGAAAATAGAAGTACTTAACAAAATCAAAGTACGATCTATTAGAAGTGACCACGGTAATGGATTCAAAAATAGTACTATGGATAACTTCTTTGCGGACAAAGGAATTTCTCACAACTTTTCTTCAATGAGAACTCCTCAGCAAAATGGGGTCGCTGAAAGGAGAAATCGAACAATCATAGAGGCTTCTCGATCAATGCTCAACCAATCCCATCTCCCTACTTAATTCTGGGGTGAAGCTGTCAACACCGCTTATTTCACTCAAAATCGGTCTCTGATCGTAAAGAGGTTCAAGAAGACAGCTTATGAACATTTTCATGAAAGAAAGCCTTCTATTAGCTTTCTACACATCTTTGGTTGCACTTGTTATATTCTTAACAACCGTGACCAACTCGGAAAGTTCGACCCCAAAGCTGATAAAGGAATCTTTCTTGGATATTCTTCAGTATCCAAAACCTTCAAAGTATTCAACAAACGAAGACAGACGATAGAAGAAACTATCCATGTCACCTTTGACGAATCTCATTCAGCTAATTCAAAACCCATCTTAAATGATGATGATAAATTAGAAAACTGGATGTTCTCTCACTATGGACAACCTGAAGCTTCTTTCAACGTCCCTCTCAATACTAAAGCTCCTGAAGCTGAAGATGATCCACTTATCATTCCAGTCACAGCTAGTCACTCCAACGCATCTTCTTCAAAGATCGTTGTTGTGCCCATTAGCTGTGTTCCTCCTTCTACTTCAAACACTGATCAATCAGTGAATGAAATGCCTTTAGCATCTGAACCTATTTCAGTCGCTGAATCTGAGGCTCTTTTAGCAATTGTTCCTATTGCTGAAGACACTGCAGCTGAAGCCTCATCTTCTGTTCCTGAACTTCCATACTCAGATGTCAATCCTCTACCAGCTCAGTGATGGACTAAAGACCATCCAATTCATCAAATTCTTGGTGATCCAGATGCAGGTATCAAGATTCATCGTGGTCTAGGTAATATCTATCTCTTTGTCAACTTTCTTTCCTTAGTTGAACCCAAGAAAATCAATGATGCTATCTCAGACCTTAGTTAGGTCCTCGCCATGCAAGAGGAGCTCATTGAGTTTGATAGGAACAAAGTCTGGTACCTTGTCCGACGTCCTTCTAACAAAACAGTGATAAGCACCAAGTGGGTCTATCGCAACAAGTTGGATGAAGAAGGTGTGGTAACTTGTAACAAGGCTCAACTTGTTGCTCAGGGTTATAGACAAGAATAAGGGATCGACTATGAGGAAACCTTCGCACCTGTGGTTAGATTCGAAGCAATTCGACTCTTCCTAGCCTTTGCTGCCCATAGAGACTTTAAAGTCTACCAAATGGATGTAAAGAACACTTTCCTTAATGGAAAACTTCAAGAGGAAGTTTATGTTGAACAACCTCCATGGTTACTTGAGCCTAAGTATCCAAACCACTTCTATCGTTTGGATAAAGCTCTTTATGGGTTAAAACAGGTTCCTCGTGCCAGGTACAATACCCTCTCCTCGTTTCTCATCTCTGAGAAATTTGTTCGTGGAAAGATTGACCAGRCCTTATTTCTTAAGAAAGTTAAATGTCACATCATTCTAGTCCAAATTTATATCGATGATATTATATTTGGTTCCACTAATCCTTATTTGTGTTTTCGTTTCGCTGATCGCATGAAGAAAGAATATCAGATGAGCATGATGGGAGAACTAACCTTCTTTTAAGGTCTCCAGATCATACAATCAGAGAAAGATATCTTTATCAGTCAAAGTAAGTATGTTCGTGACATGTTGAAGAAGTTTGATCTATCTAACAGTTCATCTATGAAGACTCCAATGGCTCCTCCACTCTCTCTCAACAAGGATCCAAATAAAAAGCCTGTAAACGTAACTATTTATAGAGGAATGATCAGCTCCCTGTTGTATCTCAAAGCTAGTCGACCATATATCATGTATTCTACTTGCTGATGTGCATGATATCAATCTAAACCTAAGGAATCCCATTTGGTTGCTGTAAAACATATTTTCAGATATTTAAAGGAAACTCTTAACTTGGGTCTCTAGTACCCTAAGGGTTCAGGTTTTGACCTAATAGGTTATTCGGACAGTGATTTTGCAGGTTGCAAAATTGATAGGAAAAGCACCACTAGAGGCCATTAGCTTTTAGGTGGAAAGTTGGTGAGTTGGACAAGTAAGAAGCAAAACTCAGTGTCCACATCAACTGCTGAAGCTGAATATGTAGCCGCTGGTAGTTGCTGTGCCCAAATTCTTTGGATGAAAAACCAGCTGATGGACTACGATCTTCAGTTTTCAAAAGTTCCTATCTATTGTGATAGCACCAGTGCTATTGCTATTGCCAATAATCCTGTACTTCACTCCAAGACCAAACATATAGAGATCGGATATCATTTTATCAGAGTTCATGTTATAAATGGTGACATTGAACTTTACTTCGTTCCAACTGATTACTAGCTCGCTGACCTTTTCACAAGCCTCTTGATGAGACAAGATTAATATCTTGATCAGCGAACTGGGGATGCAAAACGCTGAAGAATAAATTTATTCAGCTATTAACATCGATTAGTAAGTGAAATGATTCAGTGCTCTATCTCTGTCATTGAACTCTTAAGTAAATCTATCTATTATCTCTAAGGTATGTTTACTTATTCCTTTTCTTAAAAACTTAAAACTATCACTGAAGCTTTCCTTCTTTAGTGATCAAATCGTTTTAAAAGTTTGTTTCAGTGATTCTTTGCTCACTGAACATTTTTATAAGTATATCTCTCTTATACTTGTCTTTTCTTAAAAATAAATGATCACTGAATCTTTTCTATTTAGTGATTCAAATGTTTTTTTTATATCAGTTCCGGTGATTCTCTTATCACTCACACTAAAGTATTAAAACTATCACTGAACTCTTTCTCTCTTCATTGATCAAAATGTTTTAAAAGATATTTTCAGTGTTTCTTTCAACACTAAATAACTCTTCGTTTCCTTAAAAACCTTTTTGTTTTTTAAAGAAATAGTTAATGAACCGTCTTTGTGACGACATTCTCTTTTTACAATGCGCAACGCTTTGAGACGCGCAAAATGGACTGTCATATGTTACCTCATTAAATGCCATCCAATCATGGATGAGAACGTGCCATCTTTTTCATGGCCATTTTTCTCAACCGTCGTCTTTTTTTCTCTCTCTTATCTCGTTTCTCTCTCCTCCTACCTATAAATATGAGACTTCTCTCTACGCTTCCAAAATATCAAAACGAACCTCTGTCAATTTGCAAAGCAAGAACAACCATCAAAAAATCCTTATTCGACCTTCATCACCTCAAACCAACTAAGTTCGATACACTCTTTCACTTCTTATTCTTCTTTTCTTTTATGAAAAACATGTTTGAAGTTTTAAGAACTTTGTTCTCTTAAAAAACAAACATTAATGATAATAAACTTAACCTTCTTCTTGGTTATAATCATATTTCATCAAACACATTCTACTTGAAAAACCCTAATCCTTCTTCAAGGTTTTTTCAAAAGAAGTTTTTCTTGTTAAAAAACTTAAATCTATACACAACTCTTGGCTTAACTAACACTGTTTTATATCTTCTTTTTCTTACTAAAAATAGATGGCTGCCAAGAATGTAGGTTTCTCAATCGATGAAGAATCTTTCAAGGCCAACAATCACATTGCCTTGTTAGAGATCCCTTCAAACAAATCATTCAACAAGGAAGCGGCCTACTTCCTCAAACAGTCGTCCCTTGCCTTTGCTCTTAACCATGAGCCCATCATGGTTAAAGAAGCCCTCCAGCAGTTCTTGTTCACTGCTGAAGTGGTAGAACTCGAAGACAAGAATGGCCACCATGTTGAGAAGATCACCTTCCCGTTCAACTGCATGACCGTGAACTTCGGAGTCAACACGATGAGGACTGCTCTTCGCCTCCCCAAGGGCCCCTTTGACATCGAGCCCTCCACTGCCAAGATTATTCAATGTCTTGATGCCATTGGCAACAAATGGCCAATGTAAGACTCAAATGCCCCCATGAAGTCCTTGTCGAAGATTGAGAAAAACAGGATGTCAACGATCTGGCAATACCTGTTTTCTCACTTCATCCAGTCTATGGATGGAAATAATGGAGGACAAGACCAGGCCTCCAGAGTCGCCCTGACGATTGGAGTTTCTGTGATTCAGCATCACAATATAAATTATGTTTGTGGTTATTTTTGATGACCTGGTGCAGAAGCTGAACAAGCGCCAGGGAGAAAAGGTGGTACCATACACCAGGTTCCTATCCATGGTTTTTGCAAAGATATTTGTAGAAAAATATTTCAAGGAAGGAAACCTCCAGGTGTGTAGGCTTGGATCCAGGATTCTGGATTACAAGTTAAGGGAAAGGTACATTGCACTTTTTTCTATAGTGCCATTCTCTCCTTCTTCTCCTCAGGTGGTGAAGACAAAGGAAAACCCCCTTGCATCTAGCCCAGCCACCAAAACCTCCTCAAAACGACCCTCTCAAACAACTCTTGGATCTCCTCAGAGAGCCAAGAAGGCCAAAAAGGGGATAGCCACATCTCTGGCTGAGACCTCTCGACAGGTTTCAGCTATTGAAACTAGCCATAACCCCGAGGCACCTTCAGCTACCCTCTCTAGCTCTTCAGTGATCTCTTTAATCATTGTCGTATCAGTGGCACCTACCCCAACCGCCTCAGTGACCCAAATCCCCAAAGGTATGAATATCAGCGCCGCCACCGCTGAACACCCACCTCTCTTCTCGGTCGTCTTCTCTTCTTCTCCTTCTTTGGTCGCTACACGTGTTTATGACTCATCAGTGAATGTCCTCCCTGATGATGAAACACACACCACTGGACCTAAGGTTTCTTATTTCGAGGCTCTACAACATACAGATGCTCATCCTCTCAAGGGCATCATTGAGCAAGTTAGTGTCAATCCTTTGGATGTCATTGATGGCCCCTCGGGTCCTTTTTCTGTGCCTCAGCATATGAACGAAGAAGAACACTAGGACGAAGAAGAAGAAGACGAAGAGTACAAAGACGGGGACTACGAAGAAGATGATAAAAATTATGACATGGCGTCTGATGTCAAGCTTCTCCTCCCAGCCGTAGATATCGTCTTCTACAAAATGTCTGAAGTTCATCGAGAAATGCCTCGCAAGGAAGATCTTGATGCGGACCTCTCAGCTGTGAAAGTTGACGTTCAAGATGTTAGGAGTCAGCTCTCGACTCTGCATGAGGCTGTTTGAGCCAACGCTGAAGCCATCGTTGTTCTATCCAGCAAGGCTGATCCAACAGACAGAGCATCTCCAGCAGATCCTGGATGCTATCCATCTACCAGCACCAGTGACCCCGCTGATGACCGTGCTCAGCTCTATGAGACGCGCGAAGCGACGACAACCCTAGTCAGCGATCTGTCGCGGTTATAGGAAATGATGGTTCTCCAGCATCAGTGCGTGGATGAACTCTCTGCCTATACTCTCAGGTCTTAGCCAGAGAGGGGGAGATGAGGTCCAACGCTGCTCGACCATCTGCTACTCCAGCAATCCTTGAAGCTGAAGCTCCTAGAATTGAAGCTGAAGCTGAGATTGCCCAAGCAATCCCAACCTCCTGTGAAGCTATTATAGCTGAGGAAGTTGATGCCATCCCTATGGATGATGATCTTCCCATCACCTTTGCACATGTTGCTGGTGATTATGATGATGATGATGAAGATGACTAACCTGACCTTCCAGACTCTGGCAATGACCTTGATGACGATGATGACGACGATGATGAAGATGACTTCACCATTCAGTATCAACGACCAACAACCACCACCAAAGGAGTCGCCCTCAAGGTTTCTTCATCCCAAAGGGAGCAAAGGTAAGAAGAGTCCGCCCCGTCAAAAAAACCAGGACCCTAAGTCGAAAGGCAAATGTGTCAATAAAAAAGAGAACCTGAAGGTACTTTTCAAAAACCTCAACTCTTATTTGAAGACTCTACCTCTTAGGTAGTGGTCACTTCACTATGTTAACTTCATATTCCCTCTACTACATGTGGTCGATTGGAGTGGGAACCTGAAAACCCTGTCTCCAATGCTCCTACCGACCAGCAGATGGCTCAGCTTAAGGAGTCACTCGATCAAACTAGAGTAAAAATCCCTCTTCGTACCTCTAGTGGTGGTGAGTTTGACTTCCTTTCAGAAGCTGAAAGACTCGAGGCGTTAAGGGCTGAAGAAGAGCTAGAGCTTCAGAAGAAGCAGACTGAAGACATCCTAAAGCTGGGCAAGTCACTAGCTGAAAAGATTCTCTAAAAGAGGAAGTCCAAAAAGAAGGTGAACGTTGTCCAAGCCCAAGCTAAGTTACTTTATCTTACAGAAGCTGAGCACGAGAAAAATCTGAAGCTGGCTGAGTGGGACAAGCACTGAAGTGAAGCAAAGCTAAAGAAGAGAATTAGTCCTCCCCCAATCAAGAGCGTCAGCATCAGCGGACGATCCAAAGACGGTGGAACTCTTGTCTCAATGCTCATCACCAGGAACAATCTCGACGCCATTACCGAGTACCCTTCCTACCTTGGCCACTATGGATACAGCGAATGGCTGGAGATCAAGCAAGCCATTCAGCGCTCCAAGTCTAGACATAAGTTGATTATCGAAGATATCATCGACGATCTCATCAAAAGGATGTCCAAGTATGTTGCATTCCCTGACAGACCATCTCTAAAGAAGGGAGGAAGGAAGAAAATGCAATCTAGTCCTAATGATGGACCATCCCTGAGGAACGAACATGAAACAAGGTTCTCCTTAGATGAAGTCTTGAAGGAATACGAGAGTATAGACATTTCTATGCTGAATCTTGATCTGCCAGAGAAGGGTCCTTACATACCCCACTTTGTGCATTTCAAACCTGAGTTAGGAGCTATATTCCTTGACTATGAAAGTGAAGTAAGCTTTCAGAGAATGTCTAAGCTACATCTATGCCCAATGGGACATTTGGTTTATCTAATGTTCTGGGTAGATGATAGCTTAGAAGGAAAAGCAGTGGACCGAAAGATACGAAGAGAATTCCTACGTCGAAAGAAGCTTGGAGAAGATGTACCTGGCTACATTAATCTAAACATCCTAGACTAGCTTATCTTTCTATGTAATATTGTCCACATTTTCTTTTGTAATCTACTTACTATGTCTATTTTCAGTGATTAATATTATAGTGTGTAAGTTTTAGACATGTATTGAACATCTTGTAATATTTCTATTGAATATAATATAAGTGTTTCTTGTACCTCACTGAAAAAATCCCTGAAAAAAGTAATATGGACACAAGTCTATGAGTTCCAGTGTTAGTTTTCACATTCGTTGACAATCTCTAAGTCAGTGAATAAGCTTTCAGTTTCAGTTTCTATTCTTGTAACTTTTCTTAAATGTAACTTAAAAAAAATTCTCCAAGTAATGACTGACTCACTGAAAAAGATCCCAAAATAGTTAAAAGAGACATGTACTTTATATGTTACTTTTCCTTACTATTATTTGATGAGACAACTTTCTTTATGTTGTCTTTTTATCATCAAATAGGGGGAGATTGTTTATCCTCTCTCTCATTTGATTTGATGATAATCCCTTTTATCCTATGCGAAGTATTTATGTTTCTGCTTTTCAGTTCCAACGATCATCACTGAGTCTGTTCAGTGATCGCTGAAGAACTTGTATTGTAAATCCAATAAGCAACAGTAATACTTCAGGAAGACAACAGTCACACCAAAGAACCTTCAGCAATAGTTGAAGACTGAACCTTCAGTGATTACAACCTTGTCTACATTTGTGTGAAGACTGCCCAAGCCTCAGCGAATGCTGAAGAGACCTTCTGGTTATTCCAGCATTCAGCGATCAAAAGAAGCCTGTCGAGCATGATTGTTGTTGTCTTGTTCTTACGCACACAAAGGACAAACCCATACCCTTTCTAAACGTTAGTACGGTATGGAGCCGATTAGTTGACTCTATTACCCACCAACTTTATGAAAGGATGTCTGCTCATGAATAGGCTTTTGTACTATTCACTGTAGCAAAGGACAAGCCTTCCTCTTAAGGCTTGACACACGTTCTAACCCTACTATGTTGCATTACATGAGCATTTAATGCAATAGGTATAAATAGATGTGTTCTATCTCCATGCAGAGATATACTCTTAACACTTACTCTAAGCTTACTTATGCTTAAGTAAAAGAACACAAACATCTAAGAACAAATACGTTCATCTTCAAGAGCAAGTTAGAATCTCTCTCTTTTATTGTATTCTAAACAAGTTCTCTTCTAGATAGAACTTCCTTTCTTCTATTTCTTTAAGATCAAACCTTTTCTTTATTTGCTAAGATTTAGTGTGTAAACTTTAGATTGTTTAGATAGGTTTTATTTACCTTATCTTTCCGCAAACAATCTACTAAAATCTGTATTGAACCTTCTTTATCAATATATATTTTAAATTTGAAAAGTTTATGTGTTTGTATTCATCCCCCCCCCTTTTATAAATTGTGTTGTACATATCTTGTAGACCCTAACGGGACCAACAACACCTATGACCAATTCTACCTCAAGTGGTCACATTAACGTCTAGTTAGACTCTTTATGACCCATTTAGTGTTATTTTGGCCAAATTAGATTCCTTATGAAAAAAGAGGCCCATTAAACCCATTAGGGTCTAATGAGACTAATTATGACCTAGTTAGTGTTATATTGACTCAAGTGGAATTCTTAAGAAGAAAAAGTCCCATTATATCCACTTAGACCAAATGGACATATTAAGACCCATTCTAGCTCAATTACTCCATTTAACGTCAGATTAGACTAAATAGGACCCATTTAGTACCTTTATAACTTAATTAAACTCAAATAGTAGTATTAGCCTATTATACCCATTAAGGTCTGATCAAAATAAATCTAAAACACTTAGTGCCATTTTTACCGAATGAATTTCTTATGGAGAAATGGTCCTTTTAAACCCGTTAGGGTCTAATCAGATTAATTAAGATCCATTTAGTGTCATTTTGACCAAATGACTCGATTAAAATAAATAGACTCAATATACTTACTAAGACCAAATAGACCTATTAAGGACTCCGGAAACACATTCTCTCTCAATTAGTCACATTAACGTCAAGGTAGACTAATTATGACCCATTTAATGTCATTTTATGGAGAAATAGGCCCATTATATCCACTAAGACCAAATGGATCTATTAAGATCCATTTTACCTCAATAACTTCCTTTAATGTCAGATTAGACTATATATGACCCATTTTGTACCATTATAACTCAATTAAACTTAAATAGTAGTATTTTGCCCATTATACCCATTAAGGTCTCATCAAACTAAATATGACTCTTTTAGTGTCATTTTGACCAAATTAGACTCCTTATGGAGAAATGGTCCTATTAAACCCATTAGGTTCTAATGAGATTAATTAAGATCCATTTAGTGTTTGACCTATTTAGACTCCTTTTGGAGATATGGTCCTATTAAACCAATTAGGGTCTAATGAGATTAGTTAAGATCCATATAGTGTCATTTTGACCCAATTAGACTCCATATGGAGAAATGGTTCTATCATTACCATTAGGGTCTAATGAGATTAATTATGATCCATTTAGTTGTTATTTTGACCTAAATGACTCGATTAAAATAAATAGGCCCAATATACCCACTAACACCAAATGGACTTATTAAGGAAACCTAAGACCAATTCTACCTCATTTGGTCACATTAACGTCTAGTTAGATTATTTATGACCCATTTAGTGTCATTTTATCCCAATTAGATTCATTATGAAGAAATGGGCCCATTAAACCCATTAGCGTCTAAAGAGACTAATTATGACCTTGTTAGTGTCATATTGACCCAAGTGGAATTCTTAAAGGAGAAATAGGACCATTATATCTACTAAGACGAAATGGACCCATTAAGACCCATTATACCTCAATTACTCCCTTTAACGTTAGATTAGACTAAATATGACCCATTTAGTACAATTATAACTCTATTAAACTTAAATAGTAGTATCAGCCCATTACAACCATTAAGGTCTGAACAAACTAAATATGACCCTTTCAAGTTCTTAGTACATCTTGTTGATACCCGAATGAATTGAGTAGCGAGACTTATGACTTTCATTCAGAACGGTTTCCCGTGTATTCCCGTAGCTTGGTACCCATATCCATCCTTGAAAACATAGAATTCCTTCATTATTTGGCTCTGTGATGGAAATCATTTTACCCACTTTTTCTGACTTCATGTGTTCTTCTTTCATAGCTTCTTTTTTGCTTTTCAAGATCTCTTGATGAAGATCGGGAGTTAAATTAATCTTCATTGCCATGGCTTTAATTGTTCCACTTCTTTCCTTTCGGCTTAAGGCATCGGCTACTACATTGGCTTTTCCCGGGTGATAGAGGATTTCACAATCATAGTCGTTAGCAAGTTCTATCCATCGACGGTGCCTCATATTTAATTCTTTCTGGTTGAAAAGGTGCTGCAAACTTTTGTGGTCGGTATAGATTTGACATTTGGTTCCCAAAACATAGTGTCTCTAGATTTTTAATACGAAAACTACGGCTGCCAATTCCATATCATGAGTTAGATATTGCTTTTCATGATCCTTCAGTTACCGGGATGCATATGATACGACTTTTCCTCTTTGCATTAATACACATCCCAAACCAAGCTTTGATGCATTGCTGTATACTACAAAATCTTTTGTTCCATCGGGTAAAGTCAATATCGGGGCACTGCAGAGATGATTTTTCAATAACTGAAAAGCCTTTTGTTGTTCTTCTTCCCACTGAAACTTAACATTATTCCCAGTTAATTTGGTCAAAGGCACGGCTATCTTGGAAAAATCTTGAATAAACTTGCGGTAATAGCCTGATAATCCCAAAAAGCTTCGGATTTCAGATGGATTCTTTGGTGCTTCCCATTTTGCAACTGCCTCAATCTTTGTCAGATCCACTTTTATTCCTGCCTCTGATATAACATGCCTAAGGAATTGAACTTCCCTCAACCAAAATTCACACTTTGATAGTTTTGTGTACAACTTTTCTCTTTTCAAGAGTTCAAGTATCAATCGAAGATGTTCAGTATGCTCTTCTTTGGTCTTAGAGTATATAAGAATGTCATTGATAAATACAATAACGAATTTATGAAGATATTCTTTACATAATCTATTCATTAATCCATGAAAGTTGCAGGTGCGTTAGTTAAACCGAATGGCATAACTGAGAATTCATGGTGTCCGTACCTGGTTCGAAATACGATTTTAGCGATGTCTTGTTCTTTAACTTTCAACTGGTGACAACCTAATCGTAAATCTATTTTGGAAAAGTAACTGGCTCCCACCAGTTGGTCAAATAAATTGTCCATCTCTGGCAACGGATATTTATTCTTTATCGTTAGTTTATTTAGTTCCCGATAATCGATACACATACGCGTAGAACCGTCTTTTTTTCACAAACAGAACTAGAGCTCCCCATGGTGAAGTACTTGGTCTGATGAACCCTTTGTCAAGCAAATCTTTTAACTGTGCAACCAATTCCTTTAGTTCAAATGGACCTAACCGATATGGTGCTTTGGCTACAGGCATTGCCCCGGGTATCAAATCAATTCCAAATTCAATAACTCTGTCGGGTGGTAATCCAGATAAGTCTTCTGGAAAGGCTTCTTGATAATCATTAACAATTTGAATCAATTCTTGCTTTCCTTTTTCTTTCTTGGCATTAATGGCATAGGCTAGAAACCCCTGACATTTCTTTTGAATACACTTTTTGGCTTTCATCACAGATAACAGACTGGTATGATGACCCTAATCATCACCATATATAACAATTGACCCTATGTCTGGCAAGATTATTCTGATCATCTTTTTATCACAAACAATACTGGCCTAATTTTCTGCTAACCAATCCATCCCTACTACTATATTAAATTCTTTCATTGGCATGGGAAACAGTTTGACTGGTAGCTCACACCCCTCAATCATAATAGTGCAGTTATTGAATACATAATCCATAGATACTTGACCATTAGCAGTATCAACTACTAACTTATCGTCATGTGGCATAGAATTCATATGAGCACATAGAGCAAAGGATGGGGATACAAACGAGAAGTTCGCACCCAAGTCAAATAACACTTTAGCATATAATGAGTTCACGAGGAATATACCTATCACTACATCCGGTGTAGTTTCAGCTTCGGGCTTGGTCATTTGAAAAGATCAACCCCGCGCCCCTCCCGATCCTCCTCTACCCATACTTGGTCTTCCACGGGCACTCGATGTATTGCTTCCCATGGTTAGCTATGGTGCCTTTAGTTGTAGGCAGTTTGGTCTAAGATGATTCGAAGAGTTGCAATTAGAACATCTTTTAGTCATTGGGCAGTTTCGGGACAAATGACCTACCTCACCACATTGATAACACTTTCTTGGATAAGTTTTGCAATCACCCTGATGAATCTGATGGCACCGAGGACAAGCTTTCTCACTAATTCTTTGTACAAGTCTGTTTCCATACTTTACAGCTTTCGGCCCTCTGTATCCTGCTGATGGACCTTCCCAATTTCTTTTCTCTATCACTTTTCCTTCTTCTTGGCAGTTCTTATTTCTCTTAATAACTTCTGCTGCATCAACAGTCAATGAAAAAGTTGCTGGATTCATGGCTATCACAAATTCTCAGATTGATGGTTTCTGTAACACCCTATTCCACACATTGCATGTAACACATAATTCATTCACAAGAAATACATGTTTATACACCACTCAGGTCCCCTTGTACAAGATTCTATCATGCAGAATACATGTTCCAAATATTCAAAATATATTTCTTGTACTAATCAACATTCCTCTACCAAAAACTATATACATTATGGACAAATCTTCATACAGACAAGCATATAGGAAAATCACATTTTCCCCTTCCCTTTACCGTTAGCACCTCCTGCAATACATATTTAAAATCACAAAAATGAGGGTTAGACCGGAAGGTCTAGTGAGATCCCTTTTTCTATGTTATTGCAGGGTGAAAATCACCAAGACTTTATTTAAAACAACTTTTCATATATATAACAAATATCTGAGCAAGTAAAACATAATACCAATACCTTGCCGATTACAAAGCCATATACACAGCTTTTAAATAACATACCCAAACCCAAATAGGTTTGAACCAGCCAGGTTTCACATAATGCCACTTTTAACCCTTTTTAATTGAAAACAAGTTTATTGAAAGTTTCAGGCCAAAACCTGTTATCAACTTCTCAATAACAACCAGACTACAATTTCTAATAAGAACTCTGATTCTAAATCTTTAAGTCACAAAGAAATAAAGATTCCAAATCACAGTAATATTAAACGATATAATAGTAAGAGTTATATCATGTATCACACATACAAATGCCACCTTTATATCCAAAGGTACACCTCTCCTTGATATGCCACACTTATCCCATGGTACACCTCTCCTTGGTATGCCACCCTTATCCCATGGTACACCTCTCCTTGATATGCCACCCTTATTTCCTCATCAAACCCTTTTACAAAAATATTTCCAATTAGAACAGACCATAGTCATAAATGTCCTAATGGAATATTGTCAGTTTAAAATCATCTTTATCAAAATCTCCTTCTTTATTATCATAAAACAATATTATAATAATGATTTAATTGAACTAACATATTAATTAAAGTACAAAATTGGTCAACTTTAACCATTTTGGTCAACATAGACTTGGCCGGACTTCATCTCCGGTCAAGTCTTGGCCGATATACTAATCCGGACAACACTAGATTCCTTGTCTGATTTACAAATCCGGACAACTCAAATCCATCTGTCCAGAGACAGACTTAATATTACCCTGATCAAGCCTTGTCCGATTTACATCTAAACCGAACATTACATCATTCGAACTATAAACAAATCGGGCAGCCTTGATCGTATTCCTACTTCTTCGTTCAAAAACCATTGTCCGATTATATATATTTAAAAATCTCATCGTCTTTAGTCCATTCAACACAATAATTGGTTTTTTAAGATTAAATCAGGCAACATGTGTCCTACTTAAAATAATTCGGACATCACTTGTCCGATTTAAAGCCAAATTCGGGTGAACTTTCATAACTCAAATCAATATACAATTCAAAGTACTTTTCAAAAGACATTTAATCACTCACCTTTTGAAATCCTTTTTGAAATCAGATGAACCCAACTGGTTTTCCTTAGCCAAAATAAGCAATCCGAACAAACTTCCTCTAAATTCACTCTCAATGTTTTGAAATGGCAAGAGTTTTGAGAGAAGGCTTAACTCTCAAATATATACCCCTTTCCTCTTTTGGAAAGGCGTCTATTCAACCTCAACATGCATGAATACATCCCATGCATACATTCAACTTTATGCATACAATTATACATATAATAATCATTCATGCATATAGTAATCATGCAAACTCACATACCATGCATGTTAAACTGTGCATGATCTAGCTTTATGTACATAACATAATTTTGTCATGTATTCTCACATTATGCATACATATTTATGCGTAGAATTCTCATATTCGCATGATCAAATATATCAATTTATCATGTTGTCACATAAGCATATAATAAATAATCACGTATTAATTACCTCGGGGTGATAATCAAGACCAGGTTATCACCTTATCCACCCCTCAAAAGAATTATGTCCTGGAATTCCTTTAATCAAAGAGCCACAGATACTCTGTTCTCATATTTGATTCTAGTTTTCAGGTTGCTTCTGATCCCTTATGAAACTGCCACCGTACTTTAACCAAACTGATCTCTTTGTTTCTCAACACCCTGATCTTTCGGTCAATCACAGCTTCTGGTGTATCCACAAAGTTTAGCTTACTGTCCAGTTTAACTTCTGGAAGTGGTACATCTAGACTCAGATCAACTAAACATTTCTGCAAGTTTGATACATGAAAAGTATTGTATATCAGACTAAGCTCTTCGGGTAGTTCTAACTGATAAGTCACTGGTCCAAATCGTTTACATATTCTGAACGGCCCAACATACCTCGGACTAAGCTTACCCTTCTTTCCGAAGCTGATAATACCTTTCCATGGAGAAACTTTCAACATCACAAAATCGCCCACATAAAATTCAATCGACTTTCGACGATTATCGGCATAGCTTTTCTAACGGTCTTGTGTTGTTTTGATTCTTTCATGGATCTGTTCAATCTTTTCGGAAGTTTCTTGAACAATTTCAGGACCCATCAACTGCCTCTCACCTACCTCGTTCCAACACCATGGCGTTCGACATTTACGTCCATACAATACTTCATGCGGTGCCGCTTGGATGCTGGAATGGTGACTGTTATTTTAAGCAAACTCTATCAATGGCAAATGATCCTCCCACGATCCCCCGAAGTCAATAAAAGAAGTTCTCAACATATCTTTGAGAGGTTGGATGGTTCTTTCGCTTTGCCCATCAGTTTGCGGATGATAGGCTGTACTTAATTGGATTTCAGACCCTAGAGCCTTTTGCAAACTTTCCCAAAATCTTGAAGTGAAATGGCTATCTCTATCAGAGATGATAGATAGTGGAACACCGTGCCTGGTTACAACTTCTTTGATATAAATCTGGGCCAGTTTTTCTAAAGAGTATCCCTCTCTTATAGGTAGAAAATGCGCAGATTTAGATAAGCGATCAACAATTATCCAGATTACGTCATACCTTTTCGGAGTTTGAGGTAACTTCATGACAAAATCCATTGTAATGTGATCCCAAAGATTGAAGATTTCCAAAGATTGTTACATAGGGCTTCTGGTGCTCGATCTTAACCTGTAGACACGTTATACATTGTTACACATACTTGGCTATATCTTTCATTAACCCGGGCCACCAATAAAAAGGTTTTAAATCTCTACACCTCTTATTGGTACCTGGATGTATAGAGTAACGAGACTTATGGATTTCATTCAAAATAATTTTCCGGATATCCCCAAAACACGGTACCCAAATTCGCCCTTGAAAGTACATAATTCCTTCATTGTTCGGTTTTAGAATCGAAATTATCTTACCCAATCTTTATGACTTGATATGATTCTCTTTCATAGCTTCTTTCTAACATCTTAGAATTTCTTTATGAGTATCAGGAACTAGATTTATTCTCATTGCCACGGTCTTAATAGTTCCACTTCTCTTTTTTCTGCTTAAAGTGTCGGCTACCACATTGGCTTTTCCTAGGTGGTAGAGGATTTCACAATCATAGTAATTAACAAGTTCAATCCATCGACGCTGCCGCATATTCAATTCTTTGTGGCTGACTAAATGCTGTAGACTTTTATGATCAGTGTAGACCATGCATTTTGTTCCCAAAAGATAATGCCTCCATATTTTCAAAGCAAACACCACTGTTGCTAATTCCATGTCATGAGTTGGATACTGCTTTTCATGATCCTTTAGTTGTCTTGACGCATAAGAAATATTTTCATGATCCTTCAGTTGTCTTGACGCATAAGAAATCACCTTTCCTCTTTGCATCAAAACACATCCTAGTCCTAGTTTTTAGGCATCACTGTATACTACAAAATCTTCTGGTCCATCTGGTAGGGCTAACACCGGGTGTCACACCCCGCTAAAGCGGAAACACGAGGTATGGCAGGTAGAGTCTCATAGCAATAGTGTATAAACAACACAACCATACAATTTAAAACATAATTAAATCAAAACTAAATTTACAATCCCAAATACAAATTTACAAAATAAATATAAAAGAAGTTTTGAAATCAATAATTGTGACACGTCTTC
>NW_020202660.1:0-11085 GCF_001531365.2 Cynara cardunculus var. scolymus
AGATAATCTACACAGAAGACTAGCTGCAGACCCTCTGTGAAACATCACAGAGGCTCTGCTGGAAATGACTTGAAGCGTATCTAGCAGAGGAACATCTTCCAGAACCTCTGTGAGACACGACAGAGGTTCTGTCGTCTTTGTCTTGTAACATTGTCTTGGTAGAGGACAAGTTTCCAGAACCTCTGTGAATGAAGACAGAGGTTCTGTCACTTTAACCTTGTACAAAAGAGCTTCTTCTGATGATTGTCCTCTGAGGTCTTCTGTAACAGATCAGCTTCTGTCAATACTTGTTGTTTTACTTTTTCTATACTTTTACATAAAAAGGAATGAGAGCTAACAGAAACCAAATACTCATCCACTCCATTGCCACCCTTATGGCCCAGGCAACTGAGGCCGATGAGAACCTTACCTACATAACCACCCAACTAAACACCATCCTCCAAAACCTTAACACCCAACCAACCACTATCATTTCCCAAATTCCTCCCTAAGCCCCTCCTCAAACCACTTCATCAATCGATGAAGCCCTTGCCTCTCTTTCCCACCAAATGGCCACCATACGAACCACCCTAACCCAACTCCCCGCCATAATCCTAGCCCAAATCCCCCAGCCAACTCCACACCCACCTCCCTCTGCAGTCCCATCCTTCGATGAAGCCTTAACCTCCTTCACTGCAGAGGTGAGAAATCTCATAGCCAACCTTCCTATTCCTCCATCTACATCCACCACCACCTCTGTGCCACCACAAGCCTCATCATCAAGCATGGAGTTCGCCACCAGAGCCGACCTAAGGGATCTGTCCATGGCACTTGTCTCATCCTTTAACAAGATAAGTGCCAAATTTGTCCATCGCGTTATTC
Source organism: Cynara cardunculus var. scolymus (assembly GCF_001531365.2). Lineage (NCBI taxonomy): Eukaryota > Viridiplantae > Streptophyta > Magnoliopsida > Asterales > Asteraceae > Cynara > Cynara cardunculus. The sequence continues at coordinate 862 of NW_020202660.1, forward strand.
AACCAACAAAGGTTCTCTCCCAGAACCTGACTGATGAACAAAGGCGCACCACTTCTCTTCTTCACACGATAGAGGAGAGCCGAAGACAAGCAGCCCTGAAGGCGTATCTTGCATCCTTCAGGAAGAAGAAAAAGAAGAAGAAGAGCAGAGCTTTATGCTCCAGCAGCCGCCAACATAAGAGGCCACGACATGAGGAACTAGACCCTGATGATCAAGGTCTAGGACCTCATGAGGGGGAGACACAGGTCACGGCTGCTCAGGAAATGGAATCCGCTGCACCACCACCACCATCACAAACCCAACAACCACCACCCTCAACCGAAGGAACCCAAGCAAGGGAACCATAGGCTCAGCCCTCTAAAGATGTACAAAATGTACATGTTCCCTTCGCTACTACCCAAGAAGCCATCGTGTTGAGTTCCTCAACTGATGAAAATCCAACCTCCCCACCTTTTACTCCATCACCTACACCAAACCTACCCTTAACTCCTTTACCAACCCCTCGCGCCACAGAACCCTTCACCATGTTATCCAATGAACCAGAACCAACAATAATCCAACCTTCCTTACCCCAACAATCTCAAACCCAAACAGAACCCCATGAACCAGAAACCACCCATTCTGAACCCAATGAACCAGAACCAACCCAAGCTGAACCAACCCAACAAGAAACCATACCTTCACCAACCCATACACAACCCTCAACCCAACCAACCATGGTGCAAGCGGATATTCCCTCTTCGTCTAGGCAACCTCCGCAGAGCCTAGTCGATGAAATTATTCAGAATATGGAGTCATTGCGGAGACGTCCAGAGCTGCCACCCAGGGAACCCATAATGATGGAAAATATCCATCAATACATGTATCGTTTGACCCTCAATCCTCCGATTCTATCGCCAGAGTCCATGGACCTCCTACACCATAGGTTTATTAGACAGACCACCCAAGCACCACAGACTGTCTTCTCAAACAATGGGATAAGGAGGGTTATGGATCTAAAAGTGAGGACCTTCACCAAGAGAGCCATAAAATACATCGAGTACATAGTGGAAAGAGCACATGGTCAAATCAGTGTGTTTAACGAAAATGACCTCATCAACCTCAATCCCTATGACTTGATCGAACTTTTTTCATACACGGCTCAGTGACAAGATCATGGCATCAAATTTGGGATGGCGAACAAAGCGGTTGTGAAGACAATGGAGACCCTGGTAAACCATCGAGCCAAGAGTGATTTTGAAATTGCTCTTCGCTTAGGCATCAAAAGACTCTCCTGCACTCCACCAAATGAAGACTTTCCAAGCCTGCAGAAGAAGAGATCTGCCTCAGTCTTAACTCAACCCGACCTTGGACTTGTTTACAAGAATGAATTCGGGACAAAGAAATTCTTCAGACTAACTAAGGCCTTCAAGTATTCAACCGATACACTTGAGTGTTCATCACTTTGTTCATTAAAACACTATAATTTGGTTATTCTTAACTCGATTATTAGTGCTATTGAGAGATCTGGGATCAACAGAAATCGGACAAGCCCTTGGTCGAGAAAAACTCAAACCCGGAAAAGCAGTTGACCAAGGATTGATGAATCCGGTCAAGCATGTGTGCGAAGAAGGCTAGTCCAGTGAAACTGTTGTGATATAGACTAAGTTCTTATCCGAGGAACAAATTCAGATGATGCCTTTGAGCGGTTTAGACTTGTCCGAGAAAACTAAATCGCTAGCCGAGAAGATAAGCAAGTACAGACATAGTACTAAGTGATTTAGACTGAATCAGTTGGTATGCCAGATGACTAACTCCTAAGCCGGACAAGCCTTTAGGCGGTTTACTATAAACCGAACAAGCCTACAAATAATGTACTACAATCTGGACAAAACAATAAAATTGCGACTAAGTGATTGAACTCGAACACAACCCCGTGTAACCTTGTGTGCTAAATCCGGATAACCGAGAGCTACTAAGCCTGTGCGAGAATGACTAAACCGTACGTTGGGTTGAGCGATGTACCAAGTGTATGAGCGATAAAGCCAAATCCGCCTACCTTGATATCCAATTTAGCGACTGAAAAATTTGACAAAGTACTAAACCGACTAGAACAACAGGTGATGAAAAAGAATCTGATTTGAGCGATTTAGCAATACGATGAAACCAAGCGATTTAGTAATACGATTACAATCTTGAGATTTTGGCTAAGTCTTTAACTGATTTACAACAACCGGCTAAGTCAAATTTGAGACTATTAGCGATTTACACAATTTGTTCAATCCTAATCCGATCAAAAACCCAAAAATTTTAACTTTTTCCAACAAAAATGGATCAAACTCGGACTTTTTATGAGTTTTTAAGAACACCAAAACTTTTCTAAATTCACAAAAATTTTATCTAATCTCTTAAATTAATGATTAAAATCTGAAACCTGTGAACAACAAATATTCACAAATCAATTATGCACACGAAGATTATCATTTTAACATCAAAACATGAAATTTTCAAAGATTTACAAAAAAATTGATGAGAAAATAAAGAACACTTGTAAGAACACAAGATGAACAGTTGTGAAAATTTCCAGAAATTCTTCAAAGATTGTGATTTCTTCACTAGATTTCACTGCATTCCTGCTCTGATACCAATTAATAGGTCACATTAAGATCAATCTTCATAAAAATTTATAGATTCATGGCAATCTTCAAGATATTCTTCAAGAACAATAGAAGAAGATGATGAGAGAAAAAGTCAACTTTCAAACTTTGGTCAAACTCTATTAAGTAACCTGATTTTACAATAAGGCTCCTTCTCTAAAATTACACAAAAGCAAACTATATATAGGGTCAAACTTGAGCCCTATAGTCAAAGTCAAAGTACATAAGAAAAGTCAAACACGATGACTTAGACAACAATTATAGACAAAATTAACATTTCAACACGAATATAATTTACACTAATTTTCAGTCTTAACAGTGCCCTCAATGGATTTGAGGGTAATGGTATGTGTTTGGGAGTTGTTTGAGGCGGATGTAGACATTTGCAGGTTTCTTGGCGAAGAAGATGACCGTTGTTTGGGTTTTAGGAAAAGTTAGGGTTTTAGAGAGATTGTTTTAATCAGTTCTTGATGTTGCGTTTTTAGAACAGATTTAAGTTCAAAGAACTTGCTTGTGATGGAAATCTATTTAATCGAACTGGAAGAGATAATTTTTGGAGCTCGAAGTTCGTCAATGGCGGTAAACGTTCTTGAGTTCTTGGAAGAAAATACTGAGAGAAATAACTTGAGAGTTTTGAAAGCGCAAAGAAATTTGAATTTAGGGATAAAGACTCATTAAAATAAAGATTTCCTAATAGGCACTCGAGTGAAAATCACCCCGAAGCATCAAAAACTGAAGCGGTTTCTACACAAGCCTGTGGGGAGAAGCCACGTGGCTTGACAAGCTGTGCATCCTGCCTCCCTTATTTGAAAATTTAGGGATACAGGTGGTGAGCTTCTGTAAGTGACAGCTTACATTAAAATATTAAATAAATACTTACGTCTTTAAATAAAAGATAAGAGTTTTTCAAACAAAGTATTGACAAAATAGGATTGGAAGGAAATCTCTGTTTGAGACAAAAAAACACTTAGAAGAAAAAAGAACACATACTCTGGGTCATAGAGAAATCAACCATCGTGAGACATATGCTCTGTATGAGAGATATAGAGTTGCTGTACACAAAAGTTGAGCATGAGTTAAGAAATGAAACAGAGTATGGTTATAAGAAAAGATTGCATACCTATGGATTCACACAGAGACTCATGGTTGGACTACACAGATCTTCTCTCTTTTAAACTCGGAATTTTAAAGACAGATGCTCTGTATAGTACATACAGAGGCTCTATATGGTCGACGATCCGGTGTTCCCCCTTGAATTAAGCTATATGAGCTTTCTCCCCCTTGAGCTGGGCTTGGATCAAGAAATCATAAGAAGTGTACAAGCATGGTGAACAAAGTATATAGACTCTGTATAGAATGTACAGAGGATCTATATGACAAAAAGATAAAAGACTCAAGCAAGACACTCTGCATAGTAGATGCAGAGGCTCTGTCTCATAGACAAAAACTAAATTACCAGGTGTCAAATAGAAATATGCTCAAGAAGGATGCAGAAGCTCTGTATAGTATATGCGAAGGCTCTGTTTGAGTTAATGAATATTAAGCATACCCAACTTGCTAACTAAAAAATTGAATGACTTTTCATCAAGAGCCTTAGTAAAGATGTCAGCAAGTTAATGGTTTATATTGAAAAAGAACATTTCAATCGTACCTTTCTCCACATGGTCTTTGATGAAATGGTAATGTAGATCGATGTGCTTTGTTTTTTACTGTTGTACTAGATTTGTTGTGATCGCAATCGCGCTTTCAGAGTCACAGAGGATTGGAATCTTGTTGAACTCAACACCGTAATCTTTGAGTTGAGTCTTCATCCAAATTACTTGAGAACAGCAGCTTGCTATGGCTACATACTCTTCTTCTATAGTTGAAGTAGATACGCAGTTCTGCTTCTTGGATGTCTAGCTGATAAGCTTGTTGCCAAGCAGTTGACAACTTTCTGAAGTACTCTTTCGATCAAGTTTGCATCCTACATGATCAGAATCTGTATACGCGATACGATCAAACCCATAATGCTTAGGATACCAGAGACCCAAAAATTGAATCCCTCTGAGGTATCAAAAGATTGTCTTTACAGCAAACAGATGAGATTCCTTAGGATTAGCTCGATACCTAGCACAGAGACTGTTAATCCTCTCTCTCAGTGATTTGATGATAATCCCTTTTCACTTATACATTGTATTTATGTTTCTGTCTTTTTAGTTCCAGCGATCTTCACTGAGTATGTTCAGTGAACGTTGAAGAACTTGCATTGTAATTCTATCAGAGGCAGCAATACTTCAAGAAGACAACACTCACACCAAAGAACCTTTAGCAAACGTCAAAGACTGAAACTGAAGATTAGAGATTGACGAGTACGTGATCTGAAGTGGTATTCAGTGATTACAAGTCTGTCTACATATGTGTGAAGACTGCTCAAGCTTTAGCGAATGATGATGAGACCTTCAGGTCATTCCAGCATTCAGCGATCAAAGGAAGCTTGCTTAACATGATTGTTGTTGTCTTGTCCTTTTGCACACAAAGGACAAAACCCATACCCTTATGAAAGTTGGTATGGTACGGAGCCGACTAGTCGACTCTATTGTCTACCAACTTTAGGTAAGGATGTTTGCTCATGAATAGTGCTTTTTGTACTATTCATTGTAGCAAAGGACAAGTTATCCTCTTAAGGCTTGACACGCACTCTAACCCTACCATATTGCATTAAGTTTTCATTTAATGCACTGGTATAAATAGAAATGTTTCTTCTCCATGCAAGCATGCGCAACTCACTCTCTAACCCTAATTCTTACTTCAAGCATTTTCTAACTTAAGTAAAGGATCTTCTCTACAACATTTCTTTTCTTGTATTTGCTAAGACTTTGTGTGTAACTAAAGATTGTTTAGATAGGTTTTTACTACCTTATTTTTTCGCAAACAATCTTGTAAAATCTGTATTGATCTTGTTTATCAATATATATTTTAAATTTAAAAATATTGTGTTTGTATTCATCCCCCCTTCTACAAACTGTTTCTCTACTTGTAGACCCTCACGTGACCAACAAGTGGTGTCAAAGTAGTGTTTTCTTTCTTTCCTTGTGTTTAGTTGTTTTCAGTATTAGTTTATCTCCTTTCTTAGATAACTTTACCACTTACAAATGGTTTTACAAATTACAAACACACACACAAAAGATAATGGCTCTCTTGCCAAACCTCCCCAGTTTGTCCGTGACAACTTTAGTCTTTGGAAGAACCGGATGTCCCTCTTTCTGGAAGGTGTGGATCCTAAAATTCCACATTATATAGAAAATGGACCAGATATTCCATTTGCTATTGCTCCTGCTGTTCCAGCAACAGCTACGATTACCGTGATTCCTGAACGGTAGATTCCAAAGCTTCCACATCAATGGAGCGATGAGGACAAGAAGAAGATAGCTATAGACACGCGTGCTCGGTCTAAAATAGCTATGTCTCTTCCTGATGAGATTTATCACTCAGTGATGAAATTCAAAACCTCTAAATCCATGTGGGACACACTTTGTGTTCAATATGAAGGAACGACTCAGGTTCAAGAGACTAGAAAGATCAATCTAGTAAGACAGTATGAAAGCTTTCTCTGTGAAAAGTCTGAGGCACTGTCTGAAGTACATCAGAGATTTAACTGCCTTCTTATTGATCTTAGGGCTGTCGACAGGGAATATTCTAATTCTGAAACTTTAACCAAGTTTCTAGAATGCCTTCCTGAGTCTTGGGACACCTTTTCCATGTGTCTCAAGATGTCAAATGACATGTCCACTCTTTCTCTTTCTACTATATACGGGATTCTTCTTAACCATTAGCAATCTCATCAACTGAAAAGGAATCTTGTAAAAGAATCTAGGGAAATGAAAAGCTCTTCTTTAGCTTTGATCTCTGAAGCTTCTTCAGTTGAAACTTCTACCCCTTTTGTTTCTTCTCTTCCTCCCGTGGTCATCACAGAGATAGATTCTTCTGAGGACATTCCAGAATCTGATTTAACAGATTTTGATGAATCCCTGGCACTCCTGACTAAGTCATTTAGGAGATTCGCCAGTAAGAGCAACTTCTGCAGATCTCCTCAGCTATCCCTTAGGGCGAAGCCAAAGTCTGAAAGAATAGACAAGGCTTCAGCTATCTGCTACAACTGTCACCGGCCCGGACATTTTGTAGGTGAATGCAGATCAAAGAAGACTGCAACGCCATCTTTTAAAGCTCCTTCCTCTTTCAGGACCAAAGATGAAAAGTACTTAAAACTGAAGGAGAAGTACAAGAAGGTAAAGAACAACCAGCGAAAGGCTAAAGGCCTTATTGCTGAAGAGCATGACTGGGCTGAGTCATCCGATGAATCATCTTCGGATGAGGAGGATAAAGCCTACGTCTTCTTGATCGCCATAGATGCAGATGAGGGATCTTCTGAAGGATCTTCTGAAGCATCTACATCCTTTGAGCCATCTTCTTCTTCTACTCAGGTATGTTTCCTGAATGAACCCTCTTCTTCTTCTAGTCTTTYTRYACTAGATACGCTGACGGTTGACCTTTACAATGCCCTCAATGGCAAATCGAAAGCTGAAATGCTTAACATTGATCTTCAAGAGCAATTGAAGATTTGTCATTCTAAGATCAAAGAACTGACCTCTATCGAGGAAAATCTTAAAGATCAGGTTATTGTAAACCAAGCCATCACTGTTGAACGTGAGAAGGCTATCGCTGAGCATGAGCGAGCTATCGCTAAACTTAAGGCTGAGAAAGCTACCATTGAAGGGTGGTGCAAAGCTTCCATCAAGGCCTCTGAGATCATTAACGCTCAGAGCCCAACCAAGATAAAGACTAGTCTAGGATTCTCCTATGATCAGGAAGATTGTGTTAAAGACAGGACCATGCTCAAATTTGGTACCTTCGTCTCTTCTATTCCCAACACTTCTTCCTCTCAGTCCTCCTCTTTTACTAAGAGTCATCTTGAAAGAACTCCTTCAAGTTCTGGGTGCAAAGACAAAGGTAAATCTATTGTCACAGCATCCCTTCCCAAGAAGTCTAACAAGTCTAATAGATCTAGGTCTATTCCTTCAACTTGTAAAGCTGCTTCTTCTTCAGGGACTAAGAAATCTAAATCCCATCAGAAATACAAGTCACAGCTCAAGGTGAACTTTTCACCTAAGGAATCCAATTCCTCAAAGGTTCCTCCTAGAACCAATGAGAAGGGAATTCATGGAGCTGGTCCCACTTCTAGTCTGATACTTCCTGGCCCTAAAGCTGCTCCTAGCTTTAGGAAGTGTAAACACTGCGGTGAGAAAACACATATTACCAGCAAGTGTCCTTCTGCCACCAAAGCTGGTCCACCAGCTAAGGGCAAGAAAGTAACCAAGGCTGAGAAATCAACTAAGATGAAATCATCCACAAAGGCTACTCTAGCAACCAAGGTGAAGAAAACCGTTGAAGCCTCTTCTTCAGGCTCAACAAAGAAACTCTGCTGAAAAATCTTCAGCATCAGACGTTGTAGTTCCTTCCACTGAATCCTCTTTATCAGGCTCAGTGAAGACTTCCACTGAAACTACGTTAGTAGCATCAGAGGTTGTTCCTCTTTCCAATCAAACCTCTTCAGGTTCGGTGATGCCATCTACTGATGTTGATTCTTCAGCATTAGACGATGAAGCCTCTAACAAAGTTGGACCCCAATAGTTGCGTACCAATAGTATTCTTATTTTGTTTCCTTGTATAGGATGTCAAAGGCATATGGTATCTGGACAGTGGATGTTCAAGATATATGACTGGAGATAAATCTCTTCTAACTCACTTCAAGGAAGAAGGAGGACCTTCGGTGGAAATGGAAAAGGATATACCAAAGGTTTTGGTATATTAACCAATGGTGCAACAACTTTCAAACGCGTTGCATATGTTGAAGAACTAAAGCACAATCTTCATAGCATCAGCCAACTGTGTGATAAAGATTATACAGTTAAATTCTCAAAGAATTCTTGTCATGTTCTTGACAAAGATGATAAGGTTTCTCTAACCGGTTCTCGTCTAGAGAACGTTTATGTCATCAACATGAATTCTTTTCTCACCGAGAATAGCTGCTTCTTCTCCAAAGCCTCATCAGATATTAACTGGTTATGGCACAAACGGCTATCTCATCTCAACTTCAAGACAATCAGTGAGCTGACAAGAAATGACCTTGTCACTGGTCTTCCTCAACACTCGTTTGCAAAGGAATCTCTTTGTTCAACTTGTGAAAAAGGAAAACACACAAGAGCTAGCTTTAAGTCGAAGCAAATCTCTTCACTGACTACGCCTCTTCAGCTATTGCATATGGATCTCTTTGGTCCAGTGAACGTGCAATCCCTAGCTAGAAAGAAGTTCATACTTGTCATTGATGATGAGTATGCAAGGTACACTTGGGTATTCTTTCTCATATCCAAGGATGAAGCACCTGAAGAAATCATTTCGTTCATCAAAAAGATAGAAGTATTAAACAATGTTAAAGTACGATCTATCAGAAGTGACCATGGTATTGAATTTAAAAACAGTACTATGGATAACTTTCTTGAGGACAAGGGAATTTCTCACAACTTCTCTTCTGTGAGAACTCCTCAGCAGAATGGGGACGCTGAAAGACGAAATCGAACAATCATTGAGGCTGCTCGATCAATGCTTAGCGAATTCCATCTCCCTACTCAATTCTAGGCTGAAGCTGTCAACACCATTTGTTTCACTCAAAATAGATCGCTGATTGTGAAAAGATTCAAGAAGACAGCCTATGAACTTTTCCTTGGACGAAAGCCTTCCATAAGCTTTCTTCATATATTTGGTTGTACTTGTTACATTCTCAACAACCGCGACCAACTTGGAAAGTTTGATCGCAAAGGTGATGAATAAATCTTTCTTGGATATTCTTATGTATCCAAAGCCTTTAGAGTATTTAACAAACGAAGACAAACAATAGAGGGATCTATTCATGTCACCTTTGACGAATCTCAATCAGCTAATGAAAACCCATCTCAAATGATGAGGATGAATTAGAAAACATGATGTTCTCTCAATATGGACAACCTGAAGCTTCTTACAGTGCTCCTCTTAACACTGAATCTCCCGAAGCTGAAGATGATCCACTCATCATTCCAGTTACAGCTAGTCACTCCATCGCATCCTCTTCAGAGATCGCTGCAGTGCCCATAAGCTGTGTCTTTCCTTCTATTTCAAACACTGATCTATCAGTAAATGAAATGTCTTCAGTTGCTGAATCTGAGGCACCTTTAGCGATAGTTCCTATTGCTGAACCCTCATCTTCTATACCTGAACTTGTCTATTCAGATGAAGCTCATCTACCGGCTCAGCGATGGACTAAAAGCGATCCAATTCATCAAATTCTTGGTGATCCAGATGCAGGTATCAAGACATGTCGAGGTCTAGGAAATATCTATCTCTTCGTCAACTTTCTTTCTTTAGTTGAACCCAAGAAAATCAATGATGCTATCTCTGACCCTAGTTGGGTTCTTGCTATGCAAGAAGAGCTCATTGAGTTTGATAGGAACAAAGTCTGGTACCTTGTCCCACGTCCATCTGACAAATCAGTGATAGGCGCCAAATGGGTCTATCG
>NW_020202660.1:11135-17136 GCF_001531365.2 Cynara cardunculus var. scolymus
GCTGCCCATAGAGACTTCAAGGTCTTTCAGATGGATGTAAAGAGGCTTTCCTTAATGAAAACATCATGAGGAAGTTTATGTTGAACAACCTCCAGGGTTTCTTGACCCTAAGTATCCAAACCACGTTTATAGGTTGGATAAGGCTCTTTATGGGTTAGAGCAGGCTCCTCGTGCCTGGTATGATACCCTTTCTTCTTTTCTCATCTATGAGAAATTTTCTCGTGGAAAGATTGACCATACCTTATTTCTTAGGAAAATTTAAGGTCAAATCATTCTCGTCTAAATTTATGTCGATGATATTATTTTTGGTTCCACTAATCCCTCTTTATGTTTTCGTTTCGCTGAACGCATGAAGAAAGAATATCAGATGAGCATGATGGGAGAACTAACATTCTTTTTAGGTCTGCAGATCAAACAAACTGATAAATGTATCTTTATCAACCAAAGTAAGTATGTTTGAGACATGCTGAAGAAGTTTGATTTATCCAACAGTTCATCTATGAAGACTCCTATGGCTCCTCCACTCACTCTCAACAAGGATCCAAATGGAAAGCCTGTAAACGTGACTATTTACAGAGGAATGATCGGCTCCCTGCTGTATCTCACAGCTAGCCGACCTGATATCATGTACTCCACTTGCTTATGTGCAAGATATCAAGCTGAAACTAAGGAATCCCATCTGATCGCTGTAAAACGCATATTCAGATATCTTAAGGGAACTCCTAATATGGGTCTTTGGTACCCAAAAGGTTTAGATTTTGACCTTATTGGTTATTCGGATAGTGATTTTGTAGGTTGCAAAATTGATAGGAAAAGCACCACTGGAGGCTGTCAGCTTCTAGGTGGTAAGTTGGTGAGCTGGACAAGCAAAAAGCAAAATTCAGTATCCACATCAACAGCTGAAGCTGAATATGTAGTCGTTGGTAGCTGATGTGCCCAAATTCTTTGGATGAAAAATCAGCTACTGGACTACGATCTTCAGTTTTCAAGGATTCCTATTTATTGTGATAGCACTAGTGTTATTGCTATTGCAAACAACCCTGTACTTCAATCCAAGACCAAACATATTGAGATCCGATATCATTTTATCAGAGATCATGTTATGAATGGTGATATTAAACTTCACTTTGTTCCAACTGAGTATCAACTCGCTGACCTTTTCACCAAGTCTCTTGATGAGACAAGATTTAATATATTGATCAGCGAATTGGGTATGTTGAACACTAAAGATTAATCTTCAGGTTTTATACATAACTCAGTAAGTTAAATGATTCAGTGCTCTATCTTTAACACTGAACTTTTGAGTAAATATATCTATTCTCTCAGGTATGATTACTCCTCTTTTCTCAACTTAAAACCTTCACTGAAGCTTTTTCATCTTAAGTGATAAATGTTTTAAAAGGTGGTCTTAGTGATTCTCTACACTCACCACATCTTCAAGTATATCTTTATACTTTTCTTAAAAATCTAAACGATCACTGAATCTTTTCTTATCAGTGTTTAAAATGTTTTTTTAAATATCAGTGAATCTCTTTTTTTACTGAATCTGATGTCTTAAAACCCTCACTAAATCATTTCTCTTCAGTGATAAAATGTTTTAAATGGGGTTATTAGTGTTTTCTTAAACACTGTATGACTCTTAGTTTTCTTAAAAACTATTTTTTTAAAATAAAATAGTTAATGAACCGTCTTTATGACGACATTCTCTATTTACTATGCGCGACGCTTTGAGACGCGCAAAAGGTTCTGTCATTACGCTACCTCATTTAATGCCATCCAATCATGGATGAGAACGTGATATCTTTTTCATCATGGCCACTTTCCTGAACCGTCGTCTTTTCTCTTTCTCATATTATTTCTCTCTCCTCCTGCCTATAAATATGGGACTTCTTCTCCACTTTTCTCTTTACGCTTTCAAATTTCTTAGACGAACCTCAACAAAGATTTCTCCAAAGCAAGAACTCTCTCTAAATCTTCAAACCCTTTTTCGACCTTTCCTCTCAATCTTCAAAGGTCAGAATCTTCTTTTATGCTTAGTAACAAGAAATGTGTTTAATATGATTAAGAACTTTGTTCTCTTAATACATTAAACTGTAAAGATTTATTAATCATCTCTTTCGTAGTTATAATCTTGTTTCTTTATACACATTCTACTTGAAAAACCCTAATCTTTTAAGGATTTTTCAAAAGAAGTTTTTCCTAGTTCAAAAACGTTTTCTATAATCTTACAAAAAACTTTTGGCTTATTTCTAACAAACCTGTTTGTTTTTCTTCTTATTAATCCAAACAGATGGCTGCCAAGAACGTCAACTTCTCTCTTGACGAGGTCTCCATCAAGGCTAACAATCATATTGCCTTGTTGGAGATACCACCCTCAAAGTCGCATTACCAAGACGTGGCTGACTTCCTCAAGCAGTCGTCGTTGGGTTTCGCTCTCAACCATGAGCCCATCATGGCGAAAGAACTTCTTCAGCAGTTCTGGCTCACTGTTGAGGTTGTCGAAGCCAAAGACAAGGCTGGACGCCAGATGGAGTAGATCCATTTCACTTTCAATCGCATGGAAGTGAAATTTGGTGTGTCTACACTCCGGTCAGCTCTTCGTCTTCCCAAGGGTCCCTTCGACAGCAAACCCTCCACCGCCGAGATCATCGAGTTTCTTGACGCCATTGGCTACTAGTGACCAATGAAGAAGGACTCCAACGCCCCTCTGAAGTCCTTGACAAAGATTGAGAAGAACAGGATGTCAGCTGTCTGGCAATACCTGTTTTCTCATTTCATCCAGTGCATGGGTGGAAAAATTGGAGGTCAGGACCAGGCCTCTAGGATCGCCTTGATCATAGGCGTATCTGCGATTCAGCGTTGCAATATATGCGGTCATTTTCGATGACCTGGTGCTTAAGCTGAACAAGCGCCAGCGAGAAAAGGTGGTGCCTTACACCAGGTTTCTTTCGATGGTGTTTACCAAGATCTTTAAAGATCTTTATCCCGAAGAAGGAAACCTTCCAGTTTTCAAGCTTGGATCCAGGATTCTGGATCACAAGCTGAGGGACAGTGATGTGGCACTAACTTCCATCGTGTCCATCACTACCTCTTCTCCTCAAGTGGCCATGACGAGGGAAAACCCTCCCGCGTCTAGACAAGCCACCAAAACCCCTTCAAAACTACCCTCTCAACCAACTCTTGGTTCTCCTCATAAAGCCAAGAAGTCCAAAAAAGGGACAGCCACATCACTAGCTAGAGCCTCTCAAAAGGCTTCAGTTATTGAAACTAGTCTTATCCCCGAGGCATCTTCTACTCACCCTCCAATCTCTTTATTGATTTCTCCCATCACTGTCGTATCAGTGGTACCTACCCTCACTGCCTTAGTGACCGAAATCACCGAAGGTGTGAATATCAGCGCCACCACTGCTGAACACCCACGTCTTTTCTCAACCATTTTCTCTTCTCCTCCTTCCTTGGTCTTTACACATGTCCATGATGTATCAGCGACTGTCCTTCCTGATACTGAGACACGCACCACCGGACCTGAGGTTGCATCAGTCTGATGCTCAGGAAGTGGAAGAGGAAGAAAGAGAGAAAGATGATGGAGGAAAAAGAGAGAAAGATGATGGAGGAGATGAAGAGATTGATGATGCCTATGAAATGGCATCAGACATCAAACTTCTCCTTCCAGTCGTTGATACCGTCCTCTACAGGATCAACGAAGTCCACCAAGAGATGCCCCGCCAAGGTGATCTTGATGCGAACTTCCTTGCCATCCAAGCAGACGTTCAAGAGTTCAGAGTCATCTCTGGACTCTCCAAGAAGTTGTTCAAGCCAACATCGATACCATTGTTGTTCTTCACAGTAGGGCTGACGATGCTCAGGCTATTGCTGATCAGTAGACTGGCCTTCTTCAACAGATCCGGGATGTTGTTCTTCAACCAGCTCTAGAGATCCCTCCTTCTTTCTCTGCCAGTGATCGCGCTCAGCTCCATGAGACGCATGAGGCAACGACAACTCTAGCCAGTGCTTTGCAAAGGCTAGAGGATATAATAGTTCTCCAGCGTCAGCGCTCGGATGAACTCACTGGCCAATTTTTTCAAGTCTTAGCCAGAGAGGGGGAGATGAGGCCCAACGCTGGTGAATCATCTGATGCTGTGTTTACTCCTTCTCAGGTTGTTGGTCCAGTATCAGCTACAACTGCAGTTGAAGTTGAGGCTCTCAGAGCTGAAGCAGTTGCTGCTCCTGTAATCACGACCACCAAAGCTACTCCAGCTGAGGTTGTCGATGCCATCCCTAGGAATGATGCCTATACCATCACTGCTGATGGTGATGATGATGATGATGATGGAGATGCAGATGATGATGATGAAGACGATGATGAACCTACCATTCCAAACAACATAAATGATCTAGATGGCGACGACGACGATGATGATGATGATGAAGATGACTTTACCATCAAGTTCCAGAAGCCATCAACCGTCACCAAAGGTGTTACTCTCAGGGATTCCACATCCCAGGGGGAGCAAAGGCAAGGTGAATCGACTCCATCAGGGAACCAGGACCCCAAGTCGAAAGGCAAGGCGGTCGCTGAAGAAGGAAACTTGTATCCCTCAACAACCTTTGTTTGAAGACTCTACCTCTCAGGTAGTGATTACTTCAAATTATCAACTTCATATTCCATCAACAACCTACGGTCGACTAGAGCGGGTACCTGATCAACCCATCTCTTATGCTCCTACCGATCAGCAGATGTCTCAGCTGAAGGAGTCACTCAACCAGACTAGAGTAAAAATCCCTCTTCGTACCTCTAGTGGTGGTGAGTTCGACTTCTTGTTTGAAGCTGAAAGACTCGAGGTATTAAGGGCTGAAGAAGAGCTAGAGCTTCAAAAGAAGCAGACTGAAGACAGCTTGGAGCTAGCTAAGTCCCTAGCTGAAAAAGTCCTCCCCAAGAAAACGGTGAACGCTGTCCAAGCCCAGGCTGAACTTCTTTCTATTGCAGAAGCTGAGCATGAGAAGAACCTGAAGCTAGCGGAAAAGGACAAGCGATGGAGCGAAGCAAAACTGAAAAAGAAACTCAGTCCCCGCCCGATTATCAGCATCAGCGGACGTTCTAAAGACGGTGGAACGCTGGTCTCAATGCTCATCACCAGGGACAATCTTGATGCCGTTACCGAGTATACTTCCTACCTAGGCCGTTATGGATTCAGCGAATGGATGGAGATCAGACAAGCCATTCAGCAATCCAAGTCGAGACACAAGACACTTATTGAGGACACCTTTAGCGAGCTCATCAATAGGATGTCCAGGTATGTCAAGGTCCCTAGAATAGTTTCTCTTTGTAACAACAATCCACATTTCCTTGTAACTTTGTGTAATATGTCTACTTTCAGTGATTGTACTTATATTCAGTAAGTTCTGGACATGTACTGTAATACTTGTAATATTTGCCATGATTAATAAAATGAGTATTCCATGTACTTCATAGAAAAAGATCCCTGAAAAAAGTAATAGGGACATAAGTCTATGAGTTCCAGTGTTACTTTTCACATTCGCTGACAATCTATAAGGTAGTGAATAAGCTTTCAGTTTCAATTTCCGTACATGCAATTTTCTTAGATATAACTTATGAAAATTTTCAAGCTGAGACTGAATAACTAAAAAAGATCCCAAAATAGTAAAAAGGGACATGTACTTTATATGTAACTTTTCCTTACTATTATTTGATAAGATAACCTTCTTTATGTTATCTTGTTATCAACAAATAGGGGGAGCTTGTTGATCCTCTCTCTCTCTCTCAGTGATTTGATGATAATCCCTTTTCACTTATACGTTGTATTTATGTTTCTGTCTTTCTAGTTCCAGCGATCTTCACTGAGTATGTTCAGTGATCGTTGAAGAACTTGCATTGTATTCTACCAGAGACAGCAATACTTCAAGAAGACAACACTCACACCAAAGAACCTTCAGCAAATGTCGAAGACTGAAACTGAAGATTAGAGACTGACGAGTACGT
>NW_020202660.1:17786-18789 GCF_001531365.2 Cynara cardunculus var. scolymus
ATTTTAAATTTAAAAATATTGTGTTTGTATTCACCCCCCCCCCCTTTCTACAAACTGTTTCTCTTCTTGTAGACCCTCACGGGACCAACATAGACAGGTAGCAAACATTATGTCTTGTCGATTATCTGTGAGATACAGCAGTGATCCAATCATGCCACGGTAAGTCTTGACATCCATCGTTTTTCCAGATGGATCTCTGATAAACACCCCAAATCCACACATTACATATAACACATATTTGATATATAGAATACATGTTTTCCCCACATAGGTCCATTATACAAGAGTTTAATATAAATTACACAACCAAAAATTTCAAAAGTACATGCTCTTGCATCCTATCATCTATGCTTCCAAAAACAGCTAAGCATATAGAGAAGTAATTCATATAACACCMTTTTCCTTATRATCATTACCTGCACACATAATTTGAAAACACGAAAATGAGGGTTRGACATGAATGTCTAGTGAGATTTCCTTTTATGTAATGYAGGRTRAAGATCACCAAAACATTTATTTCAAAACATCATAKGAAGCAAAACTGAAGACACACTTCTTTGATCCATCGGGCCTCTAGTCTTAAACAAMACTTAGAAAATATTTTAAACATTCTTGAYCAGAGCCCCTCTGATTCCTTATGAYAACAACTAATCTGTTTCAAAACACTTTTAACCAATACCAATKGCCATAGGCCAAGTTTTYCCCCTCTCAATAGCATCAATACCATTATTTCTAATAAGAACAATATTTTTGAGTTCTCAAATCACAAAGAAGTAAGGACTCAAATCTATTGTAGTCTTAAAAGACATAATAGCAAGAGCTATAATATTCACATACAATTGCCACTCTTATATCCAAAGGTACACATCTCCTTGATATGCCACCCTTATCCCAAAAGACACCTCTCATTGATATGCCACCCTTATTTCTTCTTCAAAATCTATGAACTAGTTCGGATGAAGGACCGCAGTCACAACCATCTTATCGAATCCTCATTCATAGT
>NW_020202660.1:20014-21136 GCF_001531365.2 Cynara cardunculus var. scolymus
GGTATTTCCAATGATTGTAAGTTCCCATATGGTCTCTGATGCTCTATTTTAACTTGCAAACAAGTTAAGCATCGTTCTACATATCTTGCGATGTCTTTCTTGAGACCTGGCCACCAATAAAATGTTTTCACATCCTTATACATTTTGTTGGTACCTGGGTGGATGGAATAACAGGACTTGTGGCTTTCATTTAGAATGGTTTCTCGTGTATTCCCATAATTTGGTACCCATATCCGTCCTTGGAAATATAATATTCCTTCTCTATTCGGTTCCATGATGGAAATTGTCTTACCCACTTTTTCTGATTTCTTATTTTCCTCTTTAACAGCTTCTGCTTGGCATTCTTGTATTTTCTTATGGAAATCTGGGTTTAAGCTTATTTTCATTGCTACTGCCTTGATAGTTCCACTTCTCTCTTTACGGCTCAAAGCATCGGCTACAACATTAGCCTTTCCTGGGTGATACAAAATTTCACAATCATAGTCACTGACTAATTCAATCCATCGTCGTTGTCTCATATTCAGATCCTTCTGGTTGAACAAGTGCTGTAGACTTTTGTGATCTGTATAAATTTTACACTTTGTTCCCAATAGGTAATGCCTCCCATTTTGCAACGGCTTCTATCTTTGCTGGGTCTACCTTTACTCCATCCTTAGATACAACATGCCCCAAAAACTGKACTTCTCTTAGCCAAAATTCACACTTTGATAACTTAGCATACAACTTTTCTCTTTTTAAAAGCTCAAGGATCAATCGAAGATGTTTTGCATGTTCTTCTTGGTTTTTGGAATATATAAGAATATCATCGATAAATACAATGACAAATTTATCGAGGTATTCTTTACATATTCGATTCATCAGATCCATAAAAGTTGCAGGTGCGTTAGTCAAACCAAATGGCATAACTAGAAATTCATGGTGTCCGTACCTGGTTCGAAACGCTATTTTTGCTATATCACTTTCTTTGACTTTCAACTGGTGGTATCCTGATCGTAAATCAATCTTTGAGAAGTAACATGCTCCTACAAATTGATCAAACAAACATCAATCCTGGGCAATGGATATTTGTTCTTTATGGTCAATTTGTTCAACTCTCAGTAATCAATACACATACGCATAGTG
>NW_020202660.1:24540-26114 GCF_001531365.2 Cynara cardunculus var. scolymus
AAAAACCTTTTCAAACTCAGGAACAATCTTGTCTTTCAAAGATTTTTCCAAAACATCAAGTTTCCTTTAAATCCTCAAGACAAAATATCATTTCCAAAACTGATTTAAAGAAGCAACTCTTCTTTATCTTTCCAACAATAACAGTAACATCTTTAAACCTATCAAAATAGTTTTACCATCTTTTCTTCAAAATCAATATCAAAACTCMTAGCATATAATCAAAAACTCACAGTTTATAAACGAAGGTAGTTTTAAAAGAAAACTCATAGTTTATACTCAACAATAGTTTAAAACTCACCTTATCAAACAGACTTCTTGATGATTAACACACAGCAACAGCTTATTCTTAGTACAGAATCTTGAAGAACACTTTAGCTCACACACAGAGGTTCTTTTCTAAAAAAATGACAGTGATAAGGATAACCTTATCAAACTCTTCATTAAATATCCTCACCTAGGCGGTGGAGGATTTTAATAATAAAGCTTCAAAGGCGGTGAAAGCTTTTGTCCAATAGAAATACTTTGGGYGGTGGATTTTGCATTATAAAATTCATGGTTTCTTAGCCATGAAGATATAAACTTTTAAATAATAAAATAATGTCCACCTAAATAATTTATCATAATTATACACCACCTTATGCATGTTTCACACCACATGCATACATATATAAATCATATATGTCATGACACCTTTATATATATATGCATATTTCATGTAATCCACATAATAAGCACGTATAAATTACCTCAACCCAAGTTATACGAAACCTGGTTATAACAGGATCTCCGTCATGCTTTGTCCCCGTTGCGATTGGTGTTCTCATGGTGGAAGATTTATGAATTTGGTACTTCTTTAATATGTTAGAGACATACTTAGCTTGGTGATGGGTCGTGGAAACCACAGCCACAAACAACTATCAGGACTAAAAGCAAGTATACAAATAGTCCCAATATCGTCTTTCAAGTAATAAAAGTGGTACAAGTACCGGATATCGTCCACATGGATCGTAGTAAAAGTTTAAAAGAAAGTAAAGTTAAGGAAATGATTTCAGAAGGCGAATTCGAAGACTTTGATTAGGACAGCGTTAACATAACTAAAAACAAGAGATAACATAATATAAAAGCAAGCTAGGGTGTATGACTTTTCGGGTGAGATGTAAATATTATTTCTAGTCGACCAATGCTGTCAAAATGCTACAGCATGAAACCATGCTGACAGATTGCTACAGCATGCAATCAGTAACAACTATTTAACCAATTACTTTGAAGGTATTCCTCTCGGACTTCACTAATGCAATGATATTATAGCTTTCAACCCATATCTCTATGAGGTATCCAGACCAGTGAAAGTGACAAATGGTGTCTTCAAAGTATATGGATAAACAAATCTCTTTGTTAAAAATCACCCTCTCAAGTGGATTMCCATATCATTCAAGTTGACGTGTTCTGAATGGTTCATCTTTGAATCCATTCCACTTTAACACTTCAGAGTGATCAACCTGTCGAGAATTAACAACTTAGAAAATACGGACAACAAATCTCTTTGTTAGCAACTCTCTCAAGTCTACTTCCCA
>NW_020202660.1:26284-30946 GCF_001531365.2 Cynara cardunculus var. scolymus
GTCATTGGTTTTATAAAACTTGAAATGAAAAAGTAAAACATCGTTGTTACATGAAAGGGTCGACTATATTTTGGTTTTAAAAATTCACCATTTTCGTCATACACCAGAGCTAATAAAATTAGCTACTCATGACGAAAAGTAAATAACAAGAAATATAAAGTGCGGTAAGTAAAGACATAAAATAAATGCGGAAAGTAAATGACGGAATATAAATGACGGAATAATAAAGATGCGGAAAGCGTAATAAATAAATGACGAAAATAAAATGTTAGTAAGCGTAAATAAATAAAAGACGGAATATAAATAACGATAACATAAATAAAGCGATTAAATAAAGCAATTAAAAGAACTTGAAATGCCAAAAGATTTTTGATATTGAGAAAGCAACTTATTCTCCAAGTAGTTGGGAGAACTACTTGAGAGAAAAGTGTAGAAATGAGGATGAGGTGTTGAGGTGTGTTTGAAACTCCTCCGAACATCCCTTCATATACTAGGGATGGAGTGGGGGCAAAAAGGTCATTTCACACCTAACTAGTTCAAAAGAAACTAAATAGTACATAAAAGCAACTAATATTTCGAAAGTAACTACAATTAGTCTTGTTAAGTTTCCAGCTAATCTGATCAAAATACGGCTGGTTCAACTTTAGAAGGCTTTCATGTGTCTTCCAAAGTCATGTCAATCACATCTAGGTCTCGTCCATCTCTCTATCAGCCATCAGGTCATGCTACCACATTCCCACAATATCAACCTGCTCCAATCTGTCCAAAATAAGATCAATTTAGACCAAAATCCACTAAAACAGGTTCAACATTCTTCTTAGCATAAAAACAGAGAAAAGAGATAAAATGAATATGAAAGCAAAATAACCTATCTAAAAGAGAATAAAAAGGTACTTTACGTACTAAATACTTAGTACGTATCACACCCCCAAACTTAAACCGTTGCTTGTCCCCAAGCAACCAAAAGACAACTATAAATGACTCAATTTTGAAAATATTGCAAGAAAATGCAGTAAGTGCATACATATGTTGATTATGCTAAAATGCACCATATAGCTTTCATAAATCTCAAGTAAGCATGTCCTAACTAACCATTAGCAAAAACCATAAGCTAGCTCTATTTGCTCTTTGTTATGCTCAACACATCATATGTATAAGATCAATAGGACTTGGAAGTAACTGGTTTACTCTCATTTGGCATATTTTTTTCCTCTCTTTGCCTTTTCTCACCTTTATGCATCAACATTGAATTTTTCAAATTTTTGGCACTTTGTGCTCTTTTGTTGAATGCATTTACACCTGCCCCTATGGGACATTTGTGGTGTTTTAGATCTCAAATATGACTTTGAAGCTTTATGCACTTTGTGCACTTTGATCTTCACTTTTGGCACTTTTTGCTATTTTGCATTGCTTTGATCAATGATGGTACCCTCCCCCAAACTCAGATTTTTCAATGTCCTCATTGGAAGTATATAGGGAGCTGTTTATGCAATGGCTACAAGTGGCTAGATTTTGAGAAAAGAACAAAGGGCCTATATCCTTTCTTAGTTGAGCATATGATGTGGATCAAAATGTGTTCCCAAGCAAAACAAGCCAGTTCTAGCGGTACCAAGTGATTAGAAAGTATAACTAAACTACAAGAATTATTTTAGCTATACAAGCATATGGTAACTATAAACATATGTGTTCTTTGCAAGAAAATAAACTAAAAAGTGTAAAAGACAATCCCAGACTCAAGTAAATCAAAACAAGTTGAAATAAAATAATAACAAAAGCTAAAGAGGGAATGATAGAACCTGTCCTACTCCATAGGAGTAGGTGAAGTGAAGATGTTGTCTTTCAGCTTCTTGCATTCTTCTTTCAGCCTCGCATTCTCTCCAAACAACCTTGTATTTTCAGCCTTCAAAGCCTTCAGCTTCTTTCCCAACTTCTTCACTTGAGCACTTGTCTTTGCTTCCAACTTAGCCCTTACCAACCTAATGTCTCCCCTAGTCTTCTTTTCAACAGCCCTCACTTGCTCCACTAACTCTCCCTTCAGCCTATCTATTTTGTCAAAGAACTCATTTCGTTGTTCCAACAAACTCTCCATCAAACTGTTGTTTTGAGCAAGCAGGTCTTGCATCAAACACAGCATATCACCAGCCCCATTCAACTTATCCTTCTTCTCCCTCAGCCTAGAAACTGTCTTCATATCAATTTTCCACTTCTCCCCTTGTTCTTTCACCATTTGATCCTCACAATACTGAGGAATACCATTCTCTACCAACAGCCGTGTGATCAAACTAGGGAAATACATCTTCCCTCTACTTCTGCCCGAACATGTTCTTACACTTCTCTCTATCACTCTCCCAAAGTTGATGGACTTACCCGTAACTAGACAATAAAGCAACAACATTCTCTCCACTGAGACTGAGCTGTCATGTGTTGTGGGAGCAATGGAGTGCCTCAAGAAATTAATCCATACATTGGCATTGGCCGTAAGATTGTAGGCCTTGAAAGTCCTCAACATGTAATTTGAGTGATCATCCCAAACTGCCCCTGGTTTTCCTATTTCATCTACCACCTCATCCAAGTCCTCTATAGTCGCATGCCTCACCATTCTGGAGTAATTAGTCTTCTTAGGAGGGTCTAGGCCATAAAGCCGATTGATGGCTTTTGAATTGAACATGAAGGTCATCCCCCTAATAGATATCTTGGACGTGCTTTTTGCTACCAACTCAGCATAGAACTCTCTAATAAGAGTTAGGTTGTAAGAAGTTGGAACCATGCACATCTTTTCAATACCATGAGCCTCTACTACTTCCCTTATGAATGCAAATTCCTTAATGCTTTGCCTATCAAATCCCTTGTCTGAGAATACAACCCGATTCTGGAACCTAGCATGCATCTTCTCAGCACCCTTAGAACTAAAACCATTGTGGGGTCTGATTGGCCTTGGAATGGTGGCTGGCCTTTGGGCCATTGCCACCCTCTTCCTCTTGGGTCTGGAGGAATGCTGCTGCGATGCTGCAGCATCAGTCTCAGAATTCCTAGGAGACTCAATCACAACCCTTTTTGACCGGGTCTTCTTCCTAGGTGGTTCCTCATCAACTACTACCTTGGACTTCTTTTTATCACAGGCCTTGATCAACCTTCTTTTCCTAGACACAACCTCAATAGGGGGCTCTTGATCCTCTTCCCCAAAAAATTCTTCATTAAGGTCAAGGATGGGATCATGAGGAGCAAAATGAGGCATATCATCCTCATCATCAGTATCTTGCCCAGTGGCAGTCAAAAGCAGAGGCTTTCTTGGTTTTTCAATCACAATAATATTTTCGAGACTGCATGCCTCACTTTCCATGAAAATCTCCCCTGTTTGTGCCATAGAGGTAGGGTCCTCCTCTTCCTCAGAATCAGAAGTGAAGAGGCCCTCAGGGGGTGTACTATTAGATGAAGATTGTACCTTTTGCGAAGTTTTGAGTGATTCCTTGTAGGTGGTGGTCTTAGATGAAGTTGGGGTTGGGGCCTTCTTTGGAATCGGCACTGTAGATGACTTCACCATTTCTTTGATTTTCTTCAAAGGATTTGTGAAGGGGATGATGGCTATGGATGGTACCATTTGAAGAGGCGGGACGGCGATAGGTAATTTTGGCAGAATGGGGTCGACAGTGATTGGAGTAGAAGAAGGCGAGTCTTCATCAATAAGTAATGTAGATGGTTCACCTTTTTTCTTCCTCGCAATAGGGAGTTTCTTCTCTATCCTTGCCGGTTGCCTTCGTGAAGACACAGGACCACGCATGGCAGTAGTAGCAGCCACCGGCGGTGGTGGGTTAGGCGGCAACGCCGGTGTCTGTTGGCCTGCATGCGACGGAGGAGGGTCACGAACGGTGGCTCTCTTCATTCTTGCCATTTTCGAACGTTGGAGAAGGTGGGGGCGGTTATCAGTCGGTCGGGAGACAGTTAGAGAAATGAGAGGGAAAAGAGAAGAGAAGAAAAGAGGGTTTTCTAGGAACACAAATGGTTTTTTTCAAAAAGGTAAGGGTAGAATGGGAAGGAAAATGAGGTTTGATGATGCCATCCTTGGAAGCATGCAAGAGGTGTGGGTACTCGAGTGTACTTGACGGAAGGATTTTTTTTTCTAAATCAACCAGGAGCTTTCCAATACAAGTCATATTTTAATTAATTTTTGACCCATGATGTGTTTGAAAAGTTGGTGGCCATGTCCTCTCAATGCCACCTAAGTACTTTTCCTCTTACAAGTTGTACTGAAATTGGCTGGCATTTAAAAGTGACACCATTTCTGTAAAAACTAATTTTTAAGAATGACATTATGATTTTTCCATTCAAAAGTTTACGGGTGCTCGTCGGTATATTCAACCTTAGATTACAACACAAAAATAGAACTCGGCGCAAGTATACACCTCGAACTACTGTCGTCTCGTAACAAGTAATAATGGTAAAAAGTACCAGATTTATCGTTCCCACAGAGATAGCTTGTAAAGTTAATTCAAAAAGTCCAGTTTATAAAAACTAATTTCAGATGGCGAAACGAGAGATTTGATTTATCTAAAATGGGGAGGTTTGATTATCAACTAAGAAAATGTCAATCTTAAAAAGAAGCACAGGGTGCAACAGTTGATTAAGACATTAAACAAATGATTCAGTAAAAAGGTGACATAGCAT
>NW_020202661.1:0-1544 GCF_001531365.2 Cynara cardunculus var. scolymus
CACAGAGGCTCTGTTACCCTTAGGCTTCTGACAAAACTCACTTTTATAGTTTTCTATTATTGATATGGTGCGTGTGGTTCTGTGGATAAGGATTAAAGTTGACCACGTGCGTGTCAAAAATGGGGGCGCACGTCATCAATCGTGCGTCTTCCCAAGAACACGTGGCATATTTTGATTCGTCTTTCCCATAAGCCACTCATCACGATTTATCTCCAAATAAACGGTTCACATTCAAAATTCTTTACTATAAATACTCTTCCCCCCATCTTATACCCCTTCACTTCTCTAAATACTCTGTCGAATCCTCCAGCAAAATCTCAAGCTTTCCGGCAACCTGCAAATATGTCTTCAAGCTCAGCATCCACCTCCACTCAATCCGAAAACAACCCAAGCAGTAATGAAGTGAACCAATCTCAGGCACTGACCTCTCATGCCATATCATTTTTACAGAATCGATATGAGAAAGTGATGCTGGTAAAGAAACCTAATAACTACTACTTCGCTCCATCCCCAAATGGCTTCCCGGAACAGACTTATCCACTACTGGAGATCCTCCGCAATCACCCCATCTATTACTTCCTCACCACAACAAAACCTACCCCTGAAACCTATCTCACCCAATTTCTACTCAGTTCGTACATCTGCACGCAGAAAGGTACTGGATTAAGCATAGTGGGCTATCCTTCACACCCAATAATCAAATCCCTCGTACCAATGGAGATGAAAGTCGAGACCCTACGTATTGCCCTGCACCTACCTACACTGGACATTCTTAATTTGGATGCCTTCGCACCAACTCCAACAGATACGGAATTGATCGAATTCCTCGAATTCCACTCATATACGGCAAAGACGAAAATCATCAAAYGGACTGAATTCAAGAGGAAGGGCCTTCCTCCTATGTGGAATACTCTGTTTTCGATCATCAATTGTTGTTTAACGGGGAAGGTCGGCAGCCACGATCAAGCATCTCATGCCATGCTCTCCATAGTCTATGGAATATACTTCAACTTGTCCCTGGATTACGCGCAACTCATCTTTGATGATATGGTGGGCCTAATCAAGAAGAAATGTGCTACTCAACAGGGTGAGAAATCGAAGGTAAAAGCACAGAAGAAAGCCAAGGAAGACCTCAATTACCCAAACTTGATCTTACAGAGGTTCTTCGGCTTGGTCTTTGGAGACATGATTGCAGAGAAACTGCCCTCTGCTGAGCCGAATGCTCGTTTATACCCAATGAAGGAGTTTCATCCAACAGAGCATGAGCTGGCTACAGAAGCCCGAGGCCATTATCAAAAGCTATGCTCAAGTACCTTAGCAAAGGAGATAGGAAGGCTTGTAGAAGTGGATACAGGAGGCCAGAGCCGGTCCCTGAAACCCCTCCACGAATAGGTATCCCCGTAGGAGAGAGAGTGGACAAAATGAGAATTGAGGGAAGATTGGACGAGCCTGCAGAGGCAAGGGAGCTGAGTGAGGAAGGACCGAGAGTAGTTAGTAGTCCCCCACGAAGGCCAAAGAAGTCTAAGAAGACTCACAAGGATGTC
>NW_020202661.1:2834-4365 GCF_001531365.2 Cynara cardunculus var. scolymus
GAACTACTCCGCCTTCAAGGATGAAATCAAAGAGATGTTCTCCTCTGCGGATAACTGTTGGCGTCGACTCCTCATCCTCCAGGGCTAACATTAACCATCTAGCCACTCGCAGAGAGATAGACGCAATGGTTGAGGCCCTTGGAGAGACCGTGCGGAAACACCACGACCATGTTCTCAAAGAGGCCCGAGCTACTAACGAATCCATCAGAGACTGCACGAAACAACTCGTCACAGAAGGTCACTCATTCTAAAATGAAATCTATCGTTGCATCTCTACCATGAAATGGGCCACAGAGATTGATATCAACACTGCCACTCTGAATGTTGAAATGGTAATAGAGAAGATGGAGAAGGCGGCCTCCAGAGTACTTAGACGCTTGAAGAAGGCTCCCCTCACCTCATGCAAGGCAGAGGCTACTCAAATCCATGATGATCAGGGAGGCAATGACCCTGATCGTCATGAGGGGGAGAAGAAGACAGAGCCAAAGAAATCAACCTCTGCCAAACCACTTAAAATAGTGGATTCTGCTGCAGCCCTATTCTCCAAAGAAAAATCTCCAGAGCCTACGAGGAAAGGCAAGGGTAAAGTGGTAGAGGCGTTGCCAAAGAAAGGGTCTAGCTCTAAGACACTGGAGGAGATTAATGAAGATGAATATGACGACCCTGATCTGGTTCAAGCCCTCAAGGCTTATCTGGCAGAGGATCGGATGAAGAAAGGCAGAGCTCCCATCCCCAAAGTCGGAGAAGGCTCTTCCAAACTAGCCAAGATACCTGAAGAGACGTCCACGGGTACRTTCGACGCTCTGTTAGGAACAGTCAAGCCAATCCTACCAGAGGGGTCTACCCAGAGGCCAATACTTGAAGAAGACACCAGAACGCCAGAGTTTGTCATAGTGGGGAGGGTCTCTGAAATTATTGATTCGATGAACAAGAATCCTACACGGAGGATGCGTACAGAACCCGTAACCACTGTCGAAGAGATTATGCGGTGGCGTTACTCATCCACGGACACAGAGCCCCCATACAATCCAGAACTAACTGGCATGCCCTCTATCGAAGCAAAGTTTCACTTCTTTAATCTCACCAAGCCACCACTGCAGGTCTTCTCAGAGCACGTTATTTGCTCACTAGAAACCATCTCTCCACGCACCATGCTGAAGAAGACCGTGCTGTACACTCAATATACRGTGAAGAGGGATGATGGCAACCTCTACACTTTTACAGATGTTGACCTCCACAATCTGTGCATATTTGATCTAATCTTCTTGCACAAGAACCTGAACAAGTACATGGAGAGGAGGTCAAGCTACTCGATTTCTCTCAGAAGGCTGATAAAGGTGATGCGTGCCCAAGTCAAATTCTACAGCCAAAAAGACTTCGATATTGCTATGAGGTTGGCCCAGCCAGAGCTGAAGATTACTCCTCCDAAGAACAGACCCATTTGGCTGCATAGGTTCCATCCCAACACTATTATCCACAATCCCATCTTTGGGTTTGTTTTCTTGGACAAGGATGAGATACTAAGATTCTT
>NW_020202661.1:4720-30251 GCF_001531365.2 Cynara cardunculus var. scolymus
TGTAGGCCTGCACAATTTTTACTTCTTTCAGTAATGTAAATTTTTGCAGAGGATGAGATTAATCTCCTCTTGTATTTTTTCCTTAAGTCAAGTCTTGCACCCAACTGTCCATAATTACTTTTTCAATACTTAGGGGGAGATTGTTAGCTCCATTATTCCTATCTTGTAAAAGTATAGAAAAAGTATATTGTAAGACTTGACAGAAGGTTAACTCCACATAAGACAACAGAGGACTAGCGACAGAAGTCGTTTGATCAAGCAAGTGAAGAGTGGTAGAACCTCTGATGTGTCTCACAGAGGTTCTGGAAAATATTTCTCTGTCAAAAGAACATGGAAGTCATTTACAGCAGAGCCTCTGAGATGGCTCACAGAGGGTCTGCGGTTTTCGTCTTCTGTGAAGTTTCTGTTCTAACAGTTTTCGAAGGTAGTTAGCCGCATGTGCTTCTCATGTGACTAGAACTTAATCGACTTTCTTTGGACGACCCAGATGAAGACACGTGTCAAGATCTAGTCTCTAAGGTCGTTAGGAACTAGTATAAATAGCAGATAGGGCCTTTGTAAACTGTGCGCTTCCAGTATTGTAATTATCAAAATTTTCAATTGAATCAATTGAAAAACCTTTTGGAGCAATCTTCTTGCATTCATCTTCTTCGTTGAGACTGTGTGTTCCTGGTGTGTTTAGAAATTCTAATCACTTATTTACTCTGCTTTGCTCTTATTAATATTTCCGCTACACTTCAATTGTTTTAGAGCTTATTTAGAGTATTAGATCAATACCAAAGTTGAATTCAGATCCAACAAAAGGTATATCATTATTTGTTTTATCGATTAATCTTTTGGCAATACGTTGATCCGGTTTTGGTGATTATTTCTGCTGTGTTATTTATATACTTTTATATATTTTTTATTATAATCACCAACAGTGGTATCACGAGCCATCGTATGTGCCTTCTGATTAACGTGTATATGTAAAAGTGGCAAAAGTCGATTCGATTTTGTTTTTTTTTTCTTTTTGGTTCGAAAATCACAGCCCTAAGGCTGATTTTTTTTTAATTTTTTCGACCCCAAGGGGTCTTTAAATAATGTATTTTTAGACTCTTAAAGCCACTAGTTCGTACAGCCTATACCAAGAGGTTTAACGAACAACAAGAAGTAGCTACTCTGATGCTTGTGAGCATGACCCCCGAGATCCAAAAGAACTTTGAGGAACTCACAGCATTTGAGAGATACAAGAGTTGAAAACTATGTTTCAACAACAAGTTGAGCAGGAACTATTTGAAACAGTAAAAGCATTCCATGCTTGTAAGTAGGAGGATGGCTAGTCAGTTAGCTCTTACGTCTTGAAGATGAAAGGCTATCTTGATCAAATGAAGCGTCTTGGTTACCCCATGCCACAAATTCTTGGAGTGAGCTTGATCCTTACCTCACTTTCCAAGGACTATGATCAGTTTGTTATGAACTATAACATGCATAGCATGGGGAAGACTATAACTGAACTGCATGCTATGCTAAAGCTTGCAGAGCAAGGGTTGCCCAAGAAAGAGAAAGCTCCAACTGTTCTAGCAATCAGGGAAGGTAAAATCCGGAAACCAAAACCGCAAGCACAGGGAAAGGGTAAGCAAGTCTATAAACCCAAACCAAAGATCCCCCACCTGCTAAGAAGGAGCACCCTGCAAAGGACGCCGCCTGCCATCACTGTGGAGTGGTGGGCCACTGGAGGAGGAATTGTTCTGCCTACCTAGCAGAGTTGAAGAAGAACAAAGCTACCCCGGCTAGTATATCAGGTATCTTCACTATAGAACTCTATGCTTTTCCTAGTAAATCCTGGGTTTATGACACCGGTTGTGGAACTCACATTTGTAATAATGTGCAGGGACTAAGGGGAAGTAGAAAGCTAAACAAAGGAGCTTTAAACCTGTACGTAGGCAATGGAATTCGTGTTGCAGTTAAAGCTATAGGGAGCTTTGATCTTATCCTCCCTAATGGATTGATTATTGTTTTAGACAATTGTCATTATGCACCTACTATTACTAGGGGTATTGTTTCGCTTTGCCGTTTGAAGAATAATGGTTTTATTCATACTTTTACGGATTATGGCATTTCGGTTTCTAAGGATAATATATTTTATTTTAATGCTATTCTGCGAGATGATATTTTTGAAATTGACATGCATAATCATGTTTCAAACGGTAGTTCTATGTATACATGTAGCATTAAGAAATCCAAACGTAATTTGGATTCCACTTACGTATGGCATTGCCGTCTTTGCCACATAAACAAAAAGCGCATTTTAAAGCTACAACACGATGTTAAGACAACTGACGATGAGTCATTTGACAAATGCCTCTCTTGCATATCTGGAATGATGACAAGAAAGCCTTTCTTTCATGTAGGTGAAAAAGCCAAAGATCTACTTGGATTCATACATAGTGATGTATGTGGGCCTTTTAGAACTATGTCTAGGGAAGGTGCTAACTACTTTATCACTTTCACTGATGATTTCAGTCGTTATGGTTATGTTTACCTGATTAAACAGAAACATGAAGCTTTTCAAATGTTCAAAGCCTTTCAAAGTGAAGTAGAAAATCAACTCGGCAAGACTATTAAAGATCTTCGTTCTGATCGAGGAGGAGAGTACATGAGTCAAGAGTTTTTAGACCATCTGACTAAATGTGGGATTGTCTCACAATTCACTCCTCCATACACCCCACAACATAATGGTGTGTCTGAAAGGAGAAATCAAACCCTGTTAGACATGGTTTGATCTATGATGAGTCTAACTACTTTGCCAATGTCCTTTTGGGGGTGTGCTCTAGATCTGCTGCTCGCATACTCAATATGGTTCCAACCAAGAAGGTTGATAAGACACCATATGAAATATGGCACGGGAAAGTCCCTAATCTGTCTTACTTGAAGGTCTGGGGTTGTGAAGCTCTCGTGAAACGAGACACACCGAACAAACTTGAGCCTAGATCCATCAAGTGTATCTTCGTAGGGTATCCAAAGAAAACAATGGGTTACTATTTCTACTACCTACCCGAGAACAAAATTATTGTTGATCGGTATGCTGAGTTTCTTGAGAATAGTCTTATTTCACAAGAAGCAAGTGGGAGCACTGTAGACTTTGACGAGATTGAAAGCGAAGATGCGCAACCTCCTGGTAACACTAGGGAACATCATACTGAGGCTGAACATGGAGATGTTGAACCACAGAGTGATGTCATTCCCATTCGTAAGTCCGCAAGGACACCTCATGCACCTGATCTTTATGGTTATTATTTCGAAGCTGAGGAGCAGAGTTTGGGGGATCATGGTGGACCCTCTAACTATCAAGCTGCATTGTCGGATCCAGAATCCGGTAAATGGCTTGAGGCTATGAATGCTGAAATGCAATCCATGAAAGACAATCAAGTCTGGAACCTGGTTGATCTTCCTCCAAACAACAAGACTGTTGGGAGTAAATGGATCTTCGAGAAGAAGACCGACATGGATGGCAATGTACACACCTCTAAAGCTCGTCTAGTAGCAAAAGRTTACACTCAAACCTACGGGATTGACTATGAAGAAACCTTCTCGCCTGTTGCTGGCGTTAAAGCTATTAAGATTCTTATAGCCATAGCAACGTACTATGACTATGAGATTTGGCAAATGGATGTCAAAACTGCTTTCTTGAACGGGCACCTTAATTAAGATGTTTTTATGGTGCAACCCGAGGGTTTTGTAAATTCGAGACATCCCAAGAAAGTATGCAAGCTTCAAAGATCAATTTACGGATTGAAGCAAACATCCAGAAGTTGGAATAAAAGGTTTGATGAGGAAATCAAAACGTATGGTTTCACTCAAAATCCTGATGAGCCATATGTATATATGAGAGCAAGTGGGAGCAATGTCATTTTTCTAATCCTATATGTTGATGACATATTGCTCATGGGGAACAACATTCCAATGCTACAAGATGTCAAATCCTGGCTTGGAAAATGTTTTGCCATGAAAGATTTAGGGGAAGCAGCATACATCCTTGGAATCAAGATCTATCGGGATAGATCAAAGCGGTTAATTGGTCTAAGTCAAAATGCATACATTGACAAAATTCTAAAAAGGTTTAGAATGGATGCTTCCAAACGTGGAAGTCTTCCAATGCAACACAATGTAAACTTGAGAAAAACTCAAGGACCCTCCACACTTGTTGAGGTGAAGCGAATGAAAGAAATCCCCTATGCTTCGGTAGTGGGTCCATCGTGTATGCAGTGAGGTGCACTAGACCTGATGTGGCGTTCTCTCAGAACCTTACGAGTAGATACCAACAGAATCCAGGAGAAAGTCACTGGACTACTGTTAAGAACATATTGAAGTATCTTCGAAATATGAAAGATATGTTCCTCGTTTATGGTGGCGATACTAAAAGAGAGCTTAGTGTTACTTGCCTCACTGATGCTGGTTTTGAAATAGATCGAGATGATACTCGATCTCAGAGTGGATGAGTTTTCGTCATGAACGGAGGCGCTGTTGACTGGAAGAATGCTAAGCAAAGCACTACTGCGATGTCTTATACAAAAGCTAAATACATAGCTGCTTCTGAGGCTGCAATAGAGGCTGTTTGGATACATAATTTCATTTCTGGGCTTGGCATTGTCCCCAGTAATGAAAAACCCATGGATATGTAATGTGATAATTTTGGTGCCATTATCATAGCCAATGAACCTGGAGTTCAAAAGGGCGCCAAACACTTTCTCAGGAAGGTTCACTACATTCGAGAAGTCATCAAGACGGGTGAAATTCGCCTTCTAAAGGTTCACATAGACAACAACCTAGCTGACCCTTTTACGAAGCCAATGTCTTGTGCCAAACACATCGAGCATGCCAGGAACATTGGGCTCCGACCAGCTAGTAGTATCATGTAGATCTGTTTAGTATTTGAATAACTGGAACATTAAACAATTTTTATTTTACAATGAATTGATGTACTATGTATGTTCATTTTCATTTATATCAACTGTGTTCTATATTTGTATGTTTAATCCATGAATAATTAATATATTCTAAATTGTCCATTTTCAGTTGATAATACGAGAGTACTATCGAGTTAAGGCAAATGTGAGCGTATTGGTGATATTCATTGGAGAATGAATATTAATGATGATGCCACCAAACTCACATGTTGTTCATTGGTGATAAACATTGGACTGACCCAACCTACGAGAATTCACTGCATGGATCGACGTCAACAATGAATCTTGCAAAAGGTTATGTCACTCATCCTTAGACTTGAGATGCAAGCAGGCTTTGTCTGAGTGAAATGTCATTTTTTTATATGGTTAAACGTTGTCCTGAATAAGGCTGTTATAAAACCATCTTCAGGGTCGATGTGAAGCATAAGATAGACACGTGCAGTCAAAATAGGATTTGTTCCTCTACAAGTAATGGAGTTAGATACTACTGGGCCCCTCGATGAATTAAATAGATGCTTGTATGGCCATACCCAAATGTAATTGAGATGATGCTTGATTAATTTGGTAATCTATTTCAATACCCAGATCGAGAAACAAAATCATTGAATGATTAGAATAACATATGATCCATGTCTAAAATTCAATAAGCTATCTGCAACAAAGGGATGACTGATTAATAAACCTTTTAAAATGAGACGTTCAAGAAACTCACCTCATGTGTCTCTAGGGACATTGGCGTGTTGCTAGACGGTAACCTTTGCTTGTATGACGTGTGCGAGTGGGAGCTGTTGGAATATGCTCGTGTCATAATAAATAATTATATGGCTAGACACACGTGAGCCTATAGGGTCACACACATATACACTGAGACATCATTTAATATAATGTATTGTATTTACATTATATATATTATCTTAGTAACGTGGGGTATTTACATGGGACCTAATCATTAAGTATGACTTAATAATTTGGGATTGGAGTTAGTTAATGGCAAGCCCATTATAATTAATTAAATCCTAATCCCATGAAGAGTTAGAAGGAAAAGCCCAAGGAAGCATTAGGGTTAATCCTATATAAATATAGTAGTTAACATGAAAAGATAACTCCTCTTCCTCCTCTCTCTTTCTAAATACGGCCCCCACCGTAGGGTTTCCTAGGGTTTTTCGGTTTTTCATCTTCTTACTTGTTCTTCGTGTAAGAAGGTTCGTTACTAAGAGGACTAGTATCCGGTGGTGATCGAGGACGTGTAGTGTGGACTACTCTAGAGGTATTCTCTCTAGAATACTTGGTTTCAAAGCTTGCAAGTGAACACGGTCTTTCATCTACAAATCACGCTACGAAGGTATATCGTTATTTGTTTTATCGTTTAATCTTCTGGCTATACGTTGATCCGGTTTTGGTGATTATTTCCGCTGCGTTTTTATATACTTTTATATGTTCTTTTTTATTATAATCACCAACATCATCATCTTCAGTGATGTTAGGCTCAGGCATGTAAGATTAAGCTTTAGTAATAGATTATTCAGCATTCATTAGGGTTGCCAAAGGAGTCTCAAGTAAAGAATCATTTACTGAAAGAGTTTCAGTAGAAAAAGGAGATTCAGTAACTGAATGATCAATATTTGAAAGAGTCTGATGGTGGCAAATAGTTAATGGGAATAGCAGAGATTCTTGAAAAGGATTCAACTCTACTGTTGTTCATGCTAGAGATAATATCTGAACCATCATCAGCTTCTGGTTGATCAGCAAGAGATGGATTTTTAAACGAAGCTACAGGTTCTCCAAGGTGAGATATCATTTATTTATTCAACTCTTCATCATCATCCAGGATGAGTTTAGAGTTAGTTGAACATCATTCACCAAAAGTAACATGATTGGTTTCCTAAATGATTTTTCTTTTGTTTAATAATCTAAAGGCCTTGAATATTGAAGAATATCGAAGAATATTCCATCATTAGCCTTAGGATCAAACTTCTAAGATTACCTTTGTTGTTTAGGATGTAACATTTACAATCAAAGATGTGAAGAAAGCTGAGAGTGGGTTATCATCCATGAAAAAGCTCATAAGCTTTCGTCTTGAATCGATTGACGATCAGTGATCGATTTTGAGTAAAACATGCAATGTTGACAACTTCTGCCCAAAATTGAGTAGGAAGATGAGATTCGATGAGTATAGAACGAGTAGCTTCAGTGATCTATTTATTCTTTCAGCGACTTTGTTTTGCTGAGGAGTTCTCACATATGAGAAATTGTGAGAGATTCCCTTGTTTTCAAAGAAATCTACCATAGTGCTATTTTTGAATTTAGCACCATGATCACTTCTTATTAAATGGACAGTGAGGTTGTTCAATACTTCCATTTTTCTTACAAAGAAAATAATTTCTTCAGGTGTATTACTCTTGGATATGAGAAAGAATACCCAAGTATACCTAGAGAACTCATCAACAATCACCAAAGCATATTTCTTCCCAACGATGGATTGAATGTTGACAGGGCTAAATAAATCCATATGAAGTTGAGAAGGTTGATCACTGAGGAGACCTGTTTTGATTTGAAGCTAGCCTTTGTTTGCTTTCCTTTTCACACGCTGAGCAAAGAGATTCCTTTACAAATGAGTATTGAGGAAGGTCAGTGATTAGTTCTTTTCTACACAGGCCATTCAATATCTTGAAATTATATGAGAGAGCCACTTAGGCCATAGCCAGTTGACATCTGAGGAAGTTTTAGAAAGAAAGTAGATATCTCAATAAGAGGCGAATCCATGTTGATGACGTAGACGTTCTCTAAGCGAGTGATAGTTAATGCAAGTTTTTTTTATCCTTATCAATGACTAAACATCTGTTCTTTGAGAATTTTACCTTGAAGTCTTCTATCACATAGTTGACTTATTTTGAGAGATTATGCTTCAGTCATTTAGCGTAAGCAACTCATCTAAATATGGTTACTCCATTGGTTAACAAACCAAAACCTTTGATATATCCTTTTCCATTTCCACTATAGGTCACTGAATGACCTTTTTCTTCCTTGTACTCAGATAGCAGGGACGTAATACCAATCATATGTCTTGAGCACACACTATCAAGATACTAGATGCCTTTGACTCCCTGCAATATTAAGGAAATTCATTTTGCTTCGGTATCCATTTTAAAATAGGCCCAATTGAGTTAGTGGTCGTGGAGATTTCAACTTTCTTCCATGAGTCTGATGGCTCAGCTTTAGTGGTTCTTTTCACTTTAGTTGGTTTACCAACTTTTATGGTTTTCACCTTTGTTGGTGTTTCAGTTTTGGTGATTTTATTTACCCTAGATGATTTCTCAACTTCGATAGCTACTGGGCACTTGCTAGCTATGTGAGAGTTTCACCACAGTGATAGCATTTCTTATAACTGAAAGAAGCTTTAGGGCCAAAAGAACGTGAGTTCGAGAACTTAAGATAAGAGGGTCTTGGTCCAAGATTACCTTTTTTTAAAGTCCTAGGGGAACAACAAGTTTCTCAAGTTTCTTAGGAGTAAGATCTGTGATCCCAGATTCAAGTCTGTAACAATCAATTCATAATAAGGATCAAGAACAATAAGATGAATAGAATCTGTCGGCCAACTTGATTATGTAAAAGTGTAAGTACAAATGTTCTTGATCACTAATCTCTCTGAATCTCAATTTGACTCTCAATTATGATTGCTAACAAACAAAACTAACAACACACTATTTATACCTATTACTATAAAAGGAAACTAAACAACTAACAATTACAAAGCACTTAAAATATTTAAAGCACAGGGACTTGAATAAAACATTTTTTTTTCCAATAGTCTCCCCCTTTGGATTCAAGTCCAAAACAGGAACAATCTTCAGAAACTTTAATTCTTCAAGATTTGAACTTTAATGCTTTAACAATTTAGTTATTCAACAATCTCCTCCAAATAACTTCTCTTTTTATCAACAAACTTCAGACAATCTCCCCCTTTTGTCATCTTCAGAAAAACCTTTAACTCCCTCTTAAACTGATAATCCTTAAAATTTGAATAATTTCCCCTTCTAAGAAACAACAAACTTTTTGTATAAATGATCTTCACATTCACTCTCCCTTGAATATTGCGGCACGATAATCTTCAACAATTATCAGCATTAATTGATCAACTCCTTTGAAACTTTGAACACCTTCCCCGATCTTCAGGAATTGACTCAAAAATCTTCATTCATTTTCAATATAAACTCCCCTTTATGATGAAAATGAGGAGCATTTACATCATACTCTGAAATGAATGAACTTTGAAAGTATAATCTTTTTAGATCATGAAGGCGAGGGAAAAAATCATATTCAACTTATGAACCTGTTTTCAATCTTATAGAAAGATTGGCCTGTGAGTATAACCGATATATTTAGTACAACGAATGTACTTCACATATGAGAATTTTTGAAGTTAATCTCACCAAGACTTCCATTCAATCATTGATAGCTTTAAAAAGCAAATCTATGAATGTTATGACAAAATAATAGATATTTTTTAAATTTGTGCAGTGAAAAATGATAAAGCAACAAATGATTCAGATTATGCTTAAAAAAATAAACAATATGGACTACACAAATTTATCAGACTAAATTTGTGATCAACAAGACTTGATGGGGGGAAATATATCCTTCTTTTTCAATATCAGTTATCTCCAAATGAGAAACCAATAGATTATGAGTTGCGTACCCCAAGTGTTATTAAAACACTTATCTTTTGATAGATAAATTAGTAGTTGGTGGGGTTATAACAAGAGTTGGCCTGGGCTTGCCTTTTTCAAATATTAGTCTCCCAAGAGTTGAGAACTAATAGATTGTGTGGTTGCCTGGATTATAGTAGATAGATCAGGATTATTTTAATCTTTTAATCCTGGACACAACTCTCATCAATACTTTTAGCTCACTTCAACTACCCCTCTCATTTACATTTTAAGCTCTGCACACAAACTCATTTTGCATTTTAGCTCACTCTAATATAGATATCCTCTTGGGTAGGGCTTTCGGTTCTGACTAGGGGTGTAAACGGTACGAGACAACTCGCGAGCTACTCGAGATCGACTCTGTCAAAGCTTGGTCAACACTCGACTTGAATAGGCTCGACTCGATATATTAACGAGTCAAGTGAAGCTACCCAATACTCGACTCGAAAAGCTTGTGAGATACTCGATTATTTTATGTATAATTAGTTTTAAAATATAATCAGTTTTTATGATAAAATTTGTAAAATATAAATAATAAAAATGTCTTGTATTTTTATATATTTAAACAAAATTATGCATTTTTTAATTATAAATATTAATGAATTATTTTTTTATTAAAATCACTGTTAAAAAAAGGACAAAGAAAAACTATAAAAAAAGGTTAGTGAGATTGTCCCACATTGGAAGATAGATGGTAAAGGAAGTGAGAAAAAATGTTATAAAAAGAGAGGGAGATGAATGAAATTTCTAACTTTGTCTTTTTGATTATAAAGTTTGAAGTTGATCCCTTTAGTCTTATAAAAACTAAGAGAACACCTTTAAGTTTTAAAATTTATAATAGAAAGAACCTAAAATTTCATAAATTTTCAACGAGTGAGCTTGGTTCTAGCTTGATTTGAGTTTGAGTTCGAGCTTGATTTGAGTTGTAGTTCGAGCTTGTTTTGAGCTGGATTCGAGCTCGATTTCGAGCTTGATTTGAGCTTGAGTTCGAGCTTAGTTCGAGCTTGATTCGAGTTCGAGTTTGAGAAATAGTTAAAGTATGGATGAAGTAATAAAAAGTACATACAGAATGAGAAAGAAAAACTTGATTACGGGATCCGAAGGTTAGGCCAACTACTTTAGTATAGCTACACCTAAAAAAGTGTATTCCGCTAGTCAACCTAGTAGGATCGGGTAGGTAAATTAAGAAGGGGGTGGCCCTGAGGGGCCTGGCGATGAAAGCTTTCAAATAAACCTAATAGTGTTAAGARGGGGGTTGCCCGATTCCTTATGTGATGCCTTTATTTGATCCCGAAGTGCCTTTGGCATGATCGTTTCGAAGTTCTTTATTTCATAAGATAGTCTTTTTCGGAAATCAGAATAGCTGTTGAGCGGAAGGTTTCTTACCACCACCTTGGTTGGGATAAGGGTGCAGYAGCAGTGGTAAGAGCAGTAGAACCGACCGCAATAGAACAAGTTCGAGTTGAGCTTTGATTTTTACTACTCGCGAGTTTTCGAGTCGAGTTCGAGCTTGAAAATTGGTTTTCGAGTTCGAGTCGAGTATAGTGATACTCGTTTCATCATTTACACCCCTAGTTTTGACAGTCCATAGAGTTATTTCTGTTAAGCTCCCAGCCTCTCCTAATATACCAATGTAAGCTCATTTGATCACAAATGATTGATCAAATATAATATGGTAATTATGCAACAATTAATCAGATGAAATTGATCACGAAAAATGTAGCAATTAATCACATGATCAAATATTAAGGAATGATGTTCAAAACAGATTATTCAAAAAAATTGGGAGAAATGAATGAAGATCTGTAAGAACAAGTTTACAAATAAAGGATTCAAAGAATTGAGAAATATTTTCAAACGAATAATTATTTTTCAATTAAGCTCAGAAAACAAATTTGAGTACAAAAGAGTGTATTATCACCGAAAATGATTTATCATTTTAGAGACGTGATAATAACATGTTGAAGAACAACTGAAACATGTATTAGAATTATCTACGAAGAGAAAATACGCAGGTAAAATCTCAAAGAAATACTTGTTCAGACAAAGTACTCGTTTCCAAAGAGAAATAAAAACAAAATCATTTAAAATTCACACTTCTTAGAAATGAAAAACTTTTAAGTTCAAGAAGTGGTTTGAACATTTAGAAAAATATTTTATATACAAAGAAGTTGTTCTTTTTCAACGTATATTCAGAGAAAGATTAGAAAGATATACCTGACATTTATAAAGAAGTTTAGATTGTGATGCTCCCCTTAAATCCATCTCATACACAAACATGTTAGAACATTGGAGACTCCCCCTTGACATAGTCAGAGGAAGATCTCTTGTCTTGTGTACAAAGTGGAGAATGAGCATCAATATTTTTGATATTGTAGCTTGAGTTCTGAATTGTCATGTTCAGAAGTCACAATACTGAAGAGCAAGCTCTAAACTGAATTGTTTAAAAGCTAAATTACTAAAGTCCGAGTTCTAGACTGATTTGTCTAGAAGTCTGCAACATTGAAGACCAAGTTCTAGACTAAAGTATCTAGAAATCTGCACAAAAATCACTTTGAAACTTGTGGGTTAGCATCAGGAAGATTAGTAGATATAGTTTTAACGTGCCATTCATACCTTTGCTTAGGAACCCATTTTCATGCAAACTTCACATCGACAAATAATGGTTCCTCTTTCTTTTGAAAATTTTTATGTGAAATATTTTTCTTTGAAGCACGGGAACCATTTGCAGCTTTAGATTTATGAAAAGGAACAGATAAAGATTTGAACTTCTTAGATCTTATATGTTGTTTGCATTTGGCATTGATGGTGAAAGAATTATAACCACAATAGTTGCAATGCAAACGTTTTGGAGCTAAAAAAAAGTATATCTGAATGAGTAAAATATTTTAAAATTTTCAAATCAACATTCAGATTATATTTCCTTTTGGAAAATAAAGCACACTTGCAACTATTAGGCTTAGCATTTGAAATCTTTGTAGAAGAATTGATTTTGAAAGAATTAGCACTTCCTTTATGCAAGTTATCTTTCTTTCTCCATGCATAGCCAGCAGCTTTCAGATTTTTCACAGATAAGAAATTTGAATTCACATTGGATTTGACAGTTGAACACCCATTCATTTTAGATTTTTCAGATTTTAGAGAAGTCTCAAAATCATTTTTAGGCTTTAAGCTTGAAGACTCTCCAACTTCAAAAACACTTTCATCAAAATTGATATTATCAATAACAGTTGATTTGATTTGAGATTCAATCTGAGAAATCACTGAATTTTTAGAATTTGAACTTAAAGGTTGTTTGATAACCTTCTCAAACTGCATGATTTGACTCATAAGCTTGGTTCGTTCATCAAAACTAGAAATTAAAATCTTTTCAAGATCCTGGATCTTTTGCAAGTTGGACTCATGCAATTTGTCTTTACAAATCAAACGCATGGCTAGTTCAAAATTTTCATCATTAAGCTCTTTGACTTTAAGTAAAAAAATTCATTTTTAAGCTTGTTCTATGGATCTCTTTTTAGATTTTAATTTTGCCTTAAGTTCAGAGGTTTGCTTCTTTAAAGCATAAATTTTAGCATTTAAATCAAATTAAGGATTAGAATGAATTACCCAATCATTTTACTCAATAATCTTTTCATTTGAGTCAAAATCATAAATCACCTCTTTTTCAAAATCAGAGACTGAGTCGTAGAGAACATTTTCAAAAAAAATATCAGACTTAGAAGATTCTTCATTTTGTGAAACAGAATTTGAAGAAAAGTTAACATTTTCTATGGGATAAAATGATTTGATTTCAGAATGAGAAAATTCAAGTTTTCTAGTTGCATAACTAGAATTCAAATCATCATATTTCAATCCTCACAAATTTGGAGTTTCAAAACTTTCTTCATTTGATTTGCTCATATCACCTTTTAAAGATACAGGTGATTCAGATTCTGTTTTAAAGAAAATTTCTCGAACAGAAGGAATTAAGAATTTTGCAAACCCCCATTGATTAAAATCATATAAGGATTTTGGGGCCTTTTTAAGAACATCAGACTCAATAAAACCTAAACCCATCTGAGGATTATAAAATCTTGTATCTTTGGGTTTATGCGTTAAAATTTTCAGAGTCTGCTTAGATTGACCTCTTTTATAATTAATCTCCTCCAACCGTTTGAATTTATCATATAATTGATCTCTTTCAGTAAAAAATATGTCAAATTTCATTTTGGTGTCAACTCTCTCATCCGCTTATTCAATCAAACTCTTTTCCAAAGAAGCAATTTGTTTATCTAAATTAGATCTAAGTTGTTCATTTTCTTTTTTGAGAATTTCTTTCAAACCTTCACTTATACACTTAAATCCATAAATCTCTTCTCTAAATTTAAACAATAAAGCTCTTTCACCCATAAGTCTTCATTTTAAAACATCAGCACTCAAAGATTCAATTTCATGGTAGAACGGGGTGAATATCTCAGAATCAGATGCAATATTTTGTGAATCCTTTGACATCTTTAACAATAGACTTGAAATAATCTTTTTCAAAAAATAACTAGGACTGGATTGAAATCTTCAAGAATAATGTCCTCCTCCTACTTCTTAGCATGGGGGTCCCGTTAAGATTCTTCAACATCAAAAAATTGATTATCGGACAAAGAAATAAGACTATCTGGACAACAAGTTGAGAGATATCCGAATAATAGTAAAGTGCTATCTGGACAAGGGAGTAAGCATTATCCGGACAAGAATGTTATCGGACAATAAAAGAATGCACTTCAACGGTCAACAAATAAGAATGCTTAACCGAACAAAGGTATGTCCGATGAGATGAGTTATCTGGACAATGAAGTGTTCAATGAGAATACTTTGAATAAATGAATCAATATAGTAATGGTATCTGGACAGAATAAGATCTTGAGTTAATTGGACAAGTCAATGAACGATAACAAAGGTATTCGGACAATACTAATCCGGGGGTCTCCGGATAGTTCTTTGACCGATTAAACAAGGTATCCGGACAAGACTAATCCGGTTAAAATCCAAGAAATGACCGATGAAAATGAATATTTTCAACAAAAAATTCAACGTCTAATGAAAAAGTTCTTATCGGATGAAGAACATTCAACGTCCGATGAGTATATACCAAATAACTCCAGAAAATCAATTGTTGCTCAAAATTAACCAAAAACTGCAATTTGATGCAATTAATGCAGAAACAAGTTGAACACAATAATTGCAACAAAAACAAATCAAATAAGCTCAATTTGATTAAAAATGTCTAAGAACAGTAACCAATGAGTTCAAAACACAAATTTGCAAATTCAGCAACAAATCGAAATAGAAATCCAACCCTGTCAATCTGATTAAGCTCTGATACCAATTATGATCCCAGATTCAAGTCTTTAATCAATTCATAATAAAAATCAAGAACAAAAAGATGAATATAATCTGTCGGCCAACTTGATTATGTAAAAGTTTAAGTACAAATGTTCTTGATCACTAATCTCTCTCAATCTCAATCTGACACTCAATTATGATTTCTAACAAACAAAACTAACAACACACTATTTATACCTATTACCATAAAAGGAAACTAAACAACTAACAATTACAAAGCACTTAAAACATTTTAAGCACGGGGACTTGAATACAACATTTTTGTTCCAACAAGATCAACTTTCAACTTTGGGATAGATCTCTGAACGGGTCTAGTGATCTTTTTACCAGATGTAGATGGTTGACAAGCTGAAGTCTTAGGAATGATCTTTTTCATTTGGTTTTTCATGGCCTTTGGAGGAATGCTAACAATAGATTTACCCTTGTCTAAACATTTTGAAATCTTAGGAGTTTACTCAAGGATAGGTTTAGACTCTAATATGGAGGAACACTGAGTGGAAGAAGTGCAGGGATAGAGGAGACAAAAGTTCTAAATTTTAACATGCATCTATTTTGACATGTTCTTCCTGGTCTGAATACTATCCAAGACCATTTTTGACCTTAGCTGGTATTTGAGCCTTTATGATCTCATTAGCTTTAATCAATGCTTTACACCATCCTTTAATGGTAGCCTTTTCAGCTTTGAGTTCAGCTATACCTTATTCACGCTCAGTGATAGCTTGCTTATGTTAAATGTTGATTGTTGAGTTTACAATAAGTTGATCTTGAAGATTTTCTTCAATCCTAGTAAGTTCTTTGATTTTTGAATGGCACTTTTCAAGTTGTTCTTGTAAGTCAAGATTTAGCTTTTCATCTTTGGATTTTCCATTTAGTGTATTGTAAAGGTCCACAGTCAGCGCATCTAATGTTGAGAGGCTATCAGTACCGGAGATAGAAAGCTCATTTAGATTTAATACCTGAGTTGAGGTTGAAGAATCATTTGAGGACCATGTCTCAAATAGTTCATCCTTGACTTCTTTGATATTGGCCATAAGACATAGATAGGCCATGTCTTCCTCATAGAAGAGGATTAATTTGATGAATCAGCCTAATCGTGTTCTTCAACAATAAGACCCATGCCTTT
This sequence comes from Cynara cardunculus var. scolymus, assembly GCF_001531365.2. NCBI lineage: Eukaryota > Viridiplantae > Streptophyta > Magnoliopsida > Asterales > Asteraceae > Cynara > Cynara cardunculus. Next base: position 20,875 of record NW_020202661.1, read on the forward strand.
ACAATGGTATTTCTTCATCTTCTTGTATTTCTCCTTCAGCTTCAGATACTTATCATCTTTTGATTTTAAGAAGAATGAGGTAGAAGATAGCTTCATAACTTTCTTGGACTTGTGCTCATTTGTAAAGTGTCTTTTGCGTTCATAGGTAAAGTAGATCGCTAAAGCCTTATCAATCGGGGTTGATTTTGGCTTATGAGCGATAGGTAGTTTAGGAGGTGTAGAAAGTTATTTTTTTTTATGAATCATCTAAAGGAATTAGTAAGAAGAGCCAGTGACTCATCAAACTCTGAAATATCAGTGTCTGTTAAGTCCTCGGAGTTATATGGATCTAACTTGGTGATTGTGAGAGTAGAAGTGATCCCTAAAGGAGTCTCAAAGATTAAAGCTATAAGTGAGCTTTTTGACTCTTTTGAATCTCTTATGAGATTCTTTTTCAACTGACGAGATTGATCATAATTGAGTGAAATCCCATATAAAGTGCCAAGAGAGAGAGAGAGAGACTAGACATGTCTTTTGACATTTTGAGACACATGGTGTAACTATCCCATGATTTTGGCAAACATTCCAAGAATTTGTCAGTGTCCCAAATTTGAAATATTCTTTTCTAACGGTCCTGAGCTCAATGAGTAGGCAGTTAAAGCGCTAATGTACTTCGGACAAAGATTCAGTTTTGCCACAAATGAAACTTTCATATTGTCACACCAAGTTTATGTTTCTAGTTTTTTGTACCTCAATAATACCTTCATATTGAACACATAGTGTGTCCCACAACGATTTAGAGGTCTTAAAATTCGTGATAGAGTGATATACCTCATCAAGAAGTGACATGGCTGTGATAGATCTAGCTTTTATATCAAGAATCATTTTCTTCTTGTCTTCATTGCTCCATTGGTGAGGGAGCTTTGGAATCTACCTTTCAGGGATGGCAACAGTTGTAGCAGTGACAGGAATTGCTGGAGATATTGTAAATGGAACATAGGGTCCATTTTCAACATAATAAGGGATCTCAGGATCCATGCCTTCTAGAAATAAAGACATTTGGTTTTTCCAAAGACCGAACTTGTCCATGCTAAATCTGGGGGGTTTGGCAAGAGAGCCATTTTCGTGATGGTTTGTGTTTGTGTTATGCAATGCCATTAAAAATAAAAGGTAAGAATATTATTTTCAAGAAAAAGATCATAAACACCGCTCTAATACCACTTGTTGGTCCTAAACGAATCTACAAAAGTTTTAGAAGTAACAGTCTGTAGAAGGGTGGGAGGGATGAATACAAACACACAGATTTTCACTTTTTAAATTCTTTATTGATAAAAGAAGATCAATACATAATTACATATTTTTGTGGAAAAAGATAAGGTTAAGACCTAATCTAAACAATCTAAGAAACACAAAGAAATGCACAAAGAGAGATAAGAACAAGAGAGAAGAGAGTTAGAAGAAGAAGGCGTTGCTGCAAAGAGAGATCTTCTCAACTATTTATACCCATTACATTTAATGCAAGTCAGAGGGTACAAGCTACATGACAAACTTCTAGTGGAGAGCTTGTTCTTTGTCTTCAGATATGCAGGCTTTTTGCCGCATATGAACAGTTGACTTTCATAAAGTTGATAAGCATGTTTAGAGAAAATAAAGTAACTCCATACGTGTATTTTTCTATGTGAGGTATGGGGCTGTCTTTTTGTGCATCTAGAATAAGACAAAAACTAATCTTGTAGAGCAAGATTCATTTGTCAGCTGACACTGGTTAATCTCTAAGGTTTCTTAAGTGTTTGCTGAGTCTTGGTCAGATTTCACACTTTGATTTAGACATTCTTGTTATCATTGAATCAACTATAGATCACGAACTGTAACATCTCTATTTTCAACTACTTCTTTCACATCGTTGAAGTTTTCTTTGATGTGATTTTTATCTTTGAGAAATACTTGTTCTTTAAGAAGTTTATTGTGCATGTTCAGTGATCACTGAACAGACTAAAAAATGATCGCTAAAGCTGAATAGAAACAAAAAAAGCATTTTACACTAAGTATGGAGGGTCATCATCAAATCACTGAGATAGTTTGAATCAACAGATCTTATCTAATCATTTATAGTTCAAAATTATATTTCTCAATCCCAACATATTTTGATTATACAAGTGTTATCAGTTCAACTAATCCACTTGTCTATGGCCAAGTTAATCAAACTATGTCATCGAGGGGCCCAAAAATATCTCTCTCATCTTGAGACGAGCAAATCTCATACTGCATGTACACAACATATTTATACAATTCATGTTATACCCAATATAACCTTTATGATTACCCAATGAAGGGTAACGATATACTAAATCAAAGTATAACACTCTTTATGCATTAGATCCCGATCCTTATCTCAAGTCTGAGGACAAGAGTGTTTACCATTTCAAGACTCACTTTATGACTTCGATCTATGAAGTGATCCTGACTGTGGGACTTGTCCAACGCTTGTGCAGCGACAAGCTACATGTGACTATGGTTGCATTTAGTGCACCTCCAGCTTGAACCATGACTAGACTTTACAATGATTATTGATGTATTACCAGTCCCTTAGTAATAATCGATCAAGGACAATTATTGATCCCAGATCTCTCAATAACATTAATAATCGAGTTAAGAATAACCAAATAATAGTGTTTTAAAGAACAAAGTGATGAACACTCGAGAATAAATTATGAACATTAAAGAACAATTTTGAGTGCCAAATATTTTACTTTATTAATAAGAAAAACATAAAAGCGACATTTAATACAAATGGCCTAATCACGTAGTTATACTAGTAAGCTAATTAGAAGATAACTATCTAGTGAGACTATTTAGCTAATCTTCTATTAACAGATAATGTTTATCTAAACTATGGATAAGCTATAATTATAAGATAAACTTGAAATCCAGCTGTCGACTTGTCATCTCCAGCTGTCTTACATGGGATGATGAATCAACGTTATATTCATATCATCATCGTATGCCTCTGGTTGAATTGCTGAAGAAAACTCTAAGTGTTGTTGACCAGAGGGGTGCTGAAGATGCTCTTTCCATCGCATCTCTGGTTGTTCATCGACCCTTTGGTTGTTCTCCAGACTTGGTCAATTCTGCCTTGATGTCTTCATCGGTCTTCTGGTTCTTCATCACTTATTATTTTTCATTATTTTTACACTTTATGGATTATGGGGTCTATCAATCTCCCCCTAAGTAATGAAAGAACATAAACTAATCTATGAACAGAATTGAAGAACAGAGACTAATCTAAAGAAAAACATCAAATTCCAAATTTCCATTGGATGATGAATTCTTACAATACTGGATACAAAAGACATCATTTTAAGGCAAAAATTTACACCTCATCATGATCTACCTTGAGATATATCCCAGAAGCGCAGAAGCAGTCTTCGATAKCCGATGACTGTTGATATCTCATGAATGAGTTGATTTCCATCTTCTCTTGGCACATGATTTCTACCAAGTCTTTCTCTGATGACTTTCTGAAACCATTCAAGTATATCAGTTGAATACTTGAATGCCTCAGTTAGTCTGAAAAATTTCTTTACCCCGAACTCATTCTTGTAGACAAGTCCAAGCTCAGGTTGAGTTAAAACTGAGGCAGATCTCTTCTCCTACAGTCCAGGGAAGTCTTCATTTGGTGGAGCGCAAGAGAGTCTTTCGACGCCTAAGTGAAGAGCAATTCGAAAATCACTCTTGGCTCGATGCTTCACCAGGGTCTCCATTGTCTTCACTATCGCTCTGTTTGCCACCCCAAATCTAATTCCTTGATCCTATTGCTGAGCTGTGAACGCGTAAAGTTCGATCAAGTCATAGGGGTTGAGATTGATCAAGTCATTATCATTGAAGATGCTGACCTGACCGTGAGCTCTTTCCACCGTGTACTTGATGTATCTTATTACTCTGTTGGCAAAGGTCCTCATTTTTATATCCATTACCCTCCTTATCCCATCGTTTGAGAAGACAGCTTGTGGTGGTTGGGTAGTCTGTCTAACAAATCGATGATGTACGAGGTCCATGGATTCTGGTGAAAGAATTGGAGGATTGAGGGACAAGCTTTCATCGTGGTTGTGATACAAGTATTGATGGATATTTTCCATCATTATGGGTTCCCTGGGTGGCAGCTTTGGACGTCTCCTCAACGACTCCATGTTCTAGATTATTTCATTTACTAGGCTCTGCGGAGGTTGCCTTGATGAAGAGGGAATGTCCGCTTGCACCGTGGTTGGTTCGATTGGGGGTTGAGTTTGGGTTATGGGTTGTGTTTGGGTGGTGGTTTATGTATCGTTTAGGGGGGGGTGTATCGGTTGGCTAGAGGATGGTTTCTTGGGTTGGCTCAGGTTCATCGGGTTGGGTGATGAAAGATTGTGTATCGCGAGGTGTTGGTGATGGGGTTAATGGTAGGTTTGGTGTGGGTGATGGAGTAAATGGTTGATTGGTTTCTGTTGGTGGGGAGGTTGGATTTTCATCGGTTGAGGAACTCAACATGATGAGTTCTGGTATGGTAGCAAGGGGAACATGTACATTATGTACATCTTCAGAGGGGTGAGCCCCTGGTTCCCTTGCTTGGGTTGATGGTGGAGATTGTTGTTGTGTTTGGGGTGGTGGTGATGGTGCAGCGGATTCCATGTGTTGAGCAGCCGCAGCCTGGTTCTCCCCCTCATGAGGTCCAAGACCTTGATCATCGGGGTCTTGATCCTCATGTCGTGACCTCTTCTATGGGCGGCTGCTGGAGCATGAAGCTCTACTCCTTTTCTTCTTTTTCTCCTTCCTGAAGATCGCAAGATATGCCTTCAGGGCTTGTTCTCTTTGGCTCTCCTCCATCATGTGAAGGAGAGAGGTGGTGCGCCTTTGTTGGTCAGCAAGGCTCTGGGTGAGAGCCTTGGTTGGTTGAGCCGCTCGATGAATGAACTTGGCACTTATCCAGTTGAAAGAGGAGATAAGTGCCTTGGATAGAGCCCTCAGATCGGCTCTTGTGGCATACTCCGTGCTTGATGATGAAGCTTGTTGTGGCATGGAGGTGGTGGTGGATGTAGATGGAGGAATGGGTAGGTTGGCAAAGAGATTTCTCACCTCTACAGTAAAGGAGGAGAAGGCTGCATCGAAGGATGGGCCTGCAGAGGGAGGTGGGGGTGGAGTAGGCTGGGGGATGTGGGCTAGTATTGTGACGGGGAGTTGGGTTAGGGTGGTTTGTATGGTGGCCATTTGGTGGGTAAAAGAGGCAAGGGTTTCATCGATTGATGAAGTGGTTTGAGGTGGGGCTTGTTGAGGAATTTGGGAGATGATGGTGGTTGGTAGGGTGTTAAGGTTCTGGAGGATGGTGTTTAGCTGGGTGGTTATGTAGGTAAGGTTCTCATCGGCCTCAGTTTCCTGGGCCGTAAGGGTGGCGATGGAGTGAATGAGGATTTGGTTTCTTTGGGTGGCGAGGGAGGAGGCGGTGTTGTGGTGTTAGGTGATGGTTTGCTGGAGCATTTGGAAACGTGTTGTATTGTCTCGGGTTTGGGTTTCAAGATGGGAGAGGTGTCGTTGAAGGATGGCAAGGGATTGTTGAAGGGTGGTGTTATCGGTTGATGGTGGGTTGTCAACAATCCCTTGGATGATGAGTTTAAGGTCGTCCAAGGACCGCTGAACTGAGTCAACAAAGGCTTGGAACTCGGCCTTTGTGACAAGGTCGGCTATGGGGGTAACCCCTGCAGCAACGGATGCTGCAGGTTGAGGCTCTGCTCCTGAGGCGCCTTCATTGCCTTGTGAAAATGTAGGTCGTGAAGGACTTCCATCATGTCCTTGATAGCCCTCAAGTTTGGAGCTATCTCGTGATGTTCAGTGACCGAGTAAGTGAAGCAAATGTGTGTCCCCTTTGGTAGATCAAATATCGAAGGGGGGTGTGCAGGAAAGGAAGATCGCTCTGAACGATCTTGGGGTGTATCAATGTCAGAAGCAACACATGCTTCTGTGTGTGTGATAGGTTGTGTCGAGCCTTGAGACGAAGGGGCTCTTATTTCTGCATCACCTCTCTGTTGGAAGAGGGGTGATGGAATGTGGGGTTCCTCAGCTGATTCATCTCCAGAGGCCCGAAAAATGGCCTCTAGATGGCTGGCTTGGGTAGCGAGTGGATTGGGTCGTCCTTGTTCAATACCCTTTTGGTTTTGATCGCCAATGGTAGATGTGGTGGTTGCCCTTCGGGAAGTGGGTGGGGGAATTGTTTGAGTAGGGCCGGGGGAGGCACGATGAGTGTCATCATCATCATCATCATCATCATCTTCATCATCCGATGAAGATGCCTTTTGTGCTCCCTCGCTTGGTTCTGGGGACGGCTCTATTCGCTCTGGGGTAGCTGCCCTTGGTTCCTGGGACAGCAGAGATCGTTCATAGGTTCGGCGGATCTCAGATGTCTCTGGAATGACACTGAGCATGGCCCTTGAGAGTGGCCGGTTGATGGTGTAACCCTCCTTCGATAGGATGGGTCGATGGCCTTGCATTTTGAAGACGGGAGTGAATGATTCTTCAGCCGATAGACCATGTTTCCTCATTGCGTCCCCTATGAAGAGGGATAGGAAACGAGGAAATAGAACAGCAAATAAGGGCTTGCCGGTGGCCTGGAGCTTGCATTTCTTGACTACCGCCGAGTGGATCTCATTGTATATGACAAAGGCGTAGTCAAGGTTGAGGTTGAAGAACAGGCCGTACATGATCGTCATTATATTTATGTTTCCTTGGTCCAATGACCCTAGCTTGCATGTGAGGGCCCTGTTCAAGATTGAGAAGAACATGTTCCACATTAGCAGTAGGAATTGTCGTTTGAAGTCGGAGGCGTTGCGTAGGTCACGATTGTAACCTAGCATCTTAATGAAGCGTAGTATGTCGGAGGTGGTGGGTGGTTCGTCATATTCGTCAATGCCAAGCTCTCGACGAGTGGGAATGCACAAAACTCGAGATACTTTAGCCCATGAAATTTTGAGCGAGCAGATCATGTCGTTTGGGGCATCAATGTCCCCCATTATTCTATGGCTGTCGGGATGGAATTCACAGGTCTGCCAATACTGTTGGACGTACTTTAGTGGTACGCCGGTGTCAGCGATGGTCAGTGTTGGTAGAAGAATGCAGTTCTTAAAAAACTCAATCATGACGACAAACCTGTCGTCGAACAGAGTGTTTTTCAGTTCAATGGCGTGGTTGTTGGGCTTCATTGGAAGAAAAACGATTGCGCGGCTATCGGCACCGGTGGATTGAACGCGACTGTTATTGTTGTTTGACTCGTGGGAGGTGGAGGCCATTGCCTAGGAAGTTGCAGGTATATTCGTTCATCAAATGCTATTTGCAGGTTTAAGGAAGCGTAAAGAGGAAATGGAGGTAGAATAAAGGTATTTATAGGTGTGGAGGAGGTGGGGGGTGGGGTGGGGGGAATGGGAAACGGTTTCTTGATTATTATATTGAAATAATCATGAAAAAGTAGAGGCGGTTGGGTAATAGACGATTTGATTTGAAGAACGTGAGCCGTCTTGATTGTACGTGCCATTAATGTTGGAGGACACGTGTCAAGGCGGGGTTAGGGAAGGGAAATTTGAAAGGGTTTATGGGGAACAGGCGGTATATGGTGTAAAGCGCGTGTGAGGATGACGTATGGATTATTTGAAATAAGAAATTATTCCAAATAATATCTCGTTAAAGATTAATCCAAAAACAATTCAAATTTAAAATCCCATCTAATTGTAAGATTAATACGAATTACGAAGTTTTGGTCTTCTAAAAACCCATGTTGTATAGTTTTTAGTCACAAAAGCTGCAATTTTGTATAATCTTTAAAAAGTTTTTCAATTTTGATGGGTTTATGGATGAAAGTGATTTTGTCATGGAACCAGAGGAGTTCTGGTTTCACATAACCCTTTTGATGGGGAACCAGAGGAGTTCTGGTTGAATATCGATGAAGGAATTCATCGTTGAAATGTTGGATTGCATGATTAAGAAGCCTTGGATGACAAACCATAGGCTCTGTTTAGGCATGGACAATCCATTATGTAGGACCAGAGGGGCTCTGGTTTGATACTTGGTTTATTATGTAGCATTTAGATTTCCAGAGGCTCTGGATAGTGGAACTAGAGGCTCTGGTATGGAAAATGCATGTGTAAAATGAAGTATCAAGATGAAAGAGTAGCTCCCCCTCAAATGATGCATGAAGATTGGTTTTGATTCTTTCAAAAACTCCCCTTATAACCAATAATAAGGATGACTGAGGTGACCAGAGGCTCTGGTCTATACAACCAGAGGCTCTAGTTTTGAATGAAGATGAAAAGATGTATGAAATGTGGCTAAGTATGCAAATGGATATGCATATGAATGGGTCTTTGAGACCAGAGGGCTCTGGTTCCAAAGACAATGAATCCAGAGGCTCTGGTCTTCAAAACCAGAGGCTCTGGTTGCAAAGACAATGAATCCAGAGGCTCTGGTCTTTAGAACCAGAGGCTCTGGTTGCAAAGGCGATGAAAAGAAGTATGAAAAATGGTTAAGTGCACGAGTGAGAAAGGGAGGGTGGGGGACTCTTTGGGTCAAGAGGGGCTCTGGTTACAAATAGTATGAATCCAGAGGCTCTGGTCTTTATAACCACAGGCTCTGGTTGTCTTAGAGATGATAAGAAAGATGAATGTAAGGGGAATTTAGCGTGCCAAGTCTTATTTGGAAACCAGAGGTCTCAGGTTGCAAAGGACTTGGAAACTAGAGGCTCTGGTCTTTAGAACCAAAGGCTCTGGTTACATAAAAGAAATGCGATGGAGTCCAAAAGGGCTCTGGTCTCAAAGGATGGGAATCCAGAGGCTCTGGTCTATAGAACCAGAGGCTCTGGTCTCAAAGAGAGCGAATCCAGAGACTCTGGTCTATAGAACCAGAGGCTCTGGTTGTGAAGGCAATACTTAGTGAATAAAAGCTAAGTATTTGCTTTGGACCAGAGGTCTCTGGGTCCAAAGGCGATGAAAAACTTTAGGCCATATTAAAATATTTCTTCATGGCCAGAGGCTCTGGTCTTTAGAACCAGAGACACTGGTTTGGAGTACTTATTGATTATGCCTTCTTGTTATGTATCACTTGTAGGCATAACCATGAGATATTAAGAATCTCTGATTTAAGAATATTTATTGCCTTTAAGTGGTGAGATTCAGCATACTCATCTTGCTGACTRGGAATAAAAATCTTTTCTCATCAAGAGCTTTTGTGAAAATGTCAACAAGTTGAATCTCAGTGGGAACAAAATACATTTATATATTACCTTTTTCAACATTGTCTTTCAGAAAATGGTACCTTACATCGATGTGCTTGGTCTTGGAATGCTGCACTGGGTTTGCAGAGATTGCTATGGCACTCTTGGAGTCACA
>NW_020202662.1:0-9320 GCF_001531365.2 Cynara cardunculus var. scolymus
CTTGAAGCTGCCAAAGATTCTTTGGTCTTTTGTTCTTCCTGTTCCTTAATATGATTAAGGTATGCCACAACAAGAGGATGATCCTCTGGGAGACTTTTTAGAAACTCAGGAGTCTCCTTGGCCTTATCATGTGATAAGTCGGAAGCTATAAGCTTCTGTTTACCCATCTGGGCAATTACATTTGTACCTCATTTTGGCAATAGCTTTATCATTATTGCCTGTATTCTTACACACCGTACTATACATAAACATACGATGGGCCATATTATAAATATGTTTATCAGTAAAGCCATCGAGACTCCACTCATAAATACATTTACCATTATAACTATTATTAATAATGTACTCCTGTTCTTCATGAAGAACATCCATAGGAGTGGGACGACCATAATAATATTTATTTAGATTCGGAGTCTTGGCCCATTTCATTTTATGAATTTGGCCATCAATCAGTCTGAGTGATATTGCTAAAATCACTCTGAATTATTGGTTGTCTAGGAATATCCCTAGCAAGAAACCATCCTGTTGATTTTACAAAAGATTTCTCAAATTGAGACAAATCAGCAAAAACAAATTGTTTCTCCAGCTGATATCCCTTCCTCTTCTTCTGAAAAGGTTATTTTGACATCAAATACTATTCAGCCTCCTCCTGAGATAAAAGATTTTAAGCTTAAGTCTTCGACTGAACCTTCTGAGGAGTTTATTTCCAGGCTCTCATCTTCTCAAAATTTGATCTGAAATCTGGCTATTGGCAAATCCAGATTGCTGAAAATGATATTTATAAAACTGCTTTTAATGTTCCCATGGGACATTATGAATGGAAGGTCATGCCTTTTGGATTAAAAAATGCTCCTTCTGAATTCCAGCAGATCATGAATGATATCTTTTATCCTTATAGCAATTTTATTATTGTCTATATTGATGATATTTTAGTTTTCTCTAAAGATATTGAGAGTCATTTTAAACATCTTATTAATATTATTAATATAATATTAATAATATTATTAATATTAATATATTCTTGCATACATGAAGAACATGTATGCCTTTTCTTTTTGCTTTCTTCGTTATTTCTTCCTCACTGCATACCTTCCGTAAACCATGAAACCTTCATCACCATTTTTACTCTTAATTTAATCTCAACTCCAAAGTTTCATAACCTGTTTCAATCATTTTCTCCTTCTTTACCAAGTTACTAGGTTTCAAAAAAAAAAAAAGACCCATAGTGGTTCATCACCTATATACGGACATGTTCGGACAAAAGGTTCTAAATCGGTAAACCTGGTTTTTATTGTTAATTCACTTGCCCTACTCCAATAACGGCAGCCCCGAACCAACTTCCATCGGGAACTTTGCCTGAAATCGGAGGGCGTTTTAGGTGGGTTTCCTCTACGCAAACTTCACAGCCATAAAATTCTCGTTGGAACCCACCACCATCGAGAGTTGCGGTTGGAGTACCAACTAATGGCGGTTCTGTAACACCGCCTACGGGAACTCACCAAAATGGAAGCCCCAAACCAACTCTTATCAGAAACTTCCATGAATAGAATTACAAGTAATTAGGCATAGAAGGCTTATCGTTTCGATACCGAACGCACCAAATATTTGTTTCCTGTTTCCGTCGTTTTTATCTAGGTACTGCCAGCTTTGCTCATCCACCTTTTTTTATAGAATAGCCTACACATTTATCTACATCTTGCCTTGCAACCATTCAACTGAAGAAGAAATCCATGCGCTATACATTTACTTTTACTGTTATTGTAACCTTTTGTTTGCCAAGTGCAAGATTAAGGAAATAAGCATTTCATATCCTTTTCTTTCTTGCCTTGATACAAAGGATCCTTCCTATATAATTAATTTTTTTGGGTTGTTACAACCTCTCCCCCTTAATAAAATTTCGTCCTCGAAATTTTCCTTACGCAAATACATGAGGGTACTTCAACCTCATTTGCTTCTCGGGTTCCCAAGTTGCTTCCGATCCTCTATGATGTCTCCATTGAACTTTCACAAGAGCAATCTCTTTATTTCTTAGTTTCCTTATCTTTCTATCAACGATAACTTCTGGTTCTTCAATATAACTCAAAGTTCGGTCCAACTTTACATCCTTAAGAGCTAGCTTAGTACTTTCATCAGCCAAGCACTTCCTTAGATTGGATACATGGAACGTGTGATGGATTCCTTGAAGTTCTTCAGGTAGCTCCAATTTATAGGCCACCTCGCCTACCCTTTCAATTATCTTGTAGGGACCAATGTAACGGGGACTTAGTTTCCCTCGCTTTCCAAAACGGACCACTCATTTCCAGGGTGAGATCTTAAGCATAACTTTGTCCCCAACTTGGAATTCTATTGGCTTCCGTCTTCTATCAGCATAGCTTTTCTGTCTGTCTTGAGCTATCTTCAGCTTTTCCCTTATCTGGTTTATCTTATCTGTAGTCTGCTGAATTATTTCAGGTCCAGCCAATTGTTTCTCGCCCACCTCATTCCAGCACAAGGGCGTTCGACACTTCCTTCCATACAAAGCTTCATACGGTGCAACTTGGATGCTAGCATGAAAGCTATTGTTATAGGAAAGTTCTATCAATGGGAGATGACTTTCCCATCATCCTGCAAAATCTATAGCACATGCCTGTAACATATCTTCTAAGGTTTGTATGGTCCTCTCGCTTTGACCATCTGTTTGCGGGTGGTAAGTTGTACTTAGTTTTACTCGTGACCCTAACTCTCTTTGAAAGCTTTGCCAAAATGTAGAAGTAAACCGACTATCCCTATCACAGACTATCGATAATGGAACACCATGACGAGTCACAATCTCGTCTATATAAAGTTTAGCTAATCTTTCCAACGAGTATGTTTCCTTAATTGGCAGAAAATGTGCTGACTTAGTGAGTCTATCAACGATTACCCATATTGCATCATAACCCTTCGGTGTTTTGGCAGCTTTGTCACAAAGTCCATTGTGATGTGGTCCCATTTCCACATCGGGATTTCCAAAGGTTGTAGTTGGCTATACGGTCGCTGATGTTCAACTTTTACTTGCAGGCATGTCAAACATCTTTCGACATAATGGGCTATGTCTTTCTTCATCCCTGGCCACCAGTATGATTGACGAAGATCTCAATATATTTTATTGTTACCCGGGTGTATAGAATAACGAGATTTATGGGCTTCGTCCAACACTTGGTTATGAAAGTTCCCTAAGCGAGGAATCCAAATTCCACCCTTGTAGCACTTTAACCCTTGATTGTTAACTTCAAGGTATGGAACATTACCTACCATTCTCTCGTCCTTCAAGTTCCCTTCTATTAAAGCTTCTTCTTGGATTTTCTTGAGTTCATTCGTCCAACTAGGGGTAACTTTCATTCGTATTGCCTTAATCCTCACCCGATCCCTCCTTTCTTTGCGACTTAAGGCGTCGGCCACCATATTCGCCTTTCCTGGATAATACAAAATTTCACAGTCATAATCTTTCAACAGCTCCATCAACCTTTGGTGTCTCATATTCAGTTCCTTCTGATCGAACAAGTACTTTAGGCTCTTGTCATCAGTATAAATTTGACATTTCACCCTATGTAAGTAGTGCCTCCAGATTTTTAATGCAAAAACCACAGCTGCCAATTCCAAGTCGTGAGTTGGATAACGCTTCTTGTGTTCCTTCAATTGACGAGAGGCATACGCAATAACTTTTCCTTGTTGCATTAGCACACAACCAAGTCCTAGTTTTGAAGCATCACTATACACCACAAACCCTTCGGTTCCTTCTGGTAGAGTCAATATCAGTGAGTGCTTAGCTTTTCCTTCAAGATTCTAAACGCCTCTTCTTGAGTTGGTTTCCATTCAAACTTCACACCTTTCCTTGTTAGCGACATCAATGGCGTCGCTATTCGTGAAAAGTCGTGAATGAACCTTCGATAATAACCTGCTAATCCTAAGAAACTTCGTACCTCGAATGGGATCTATGGTGGCTCCCACCTTTTTATCGCTTCTACCTTTGTCGGATCTACTTTTAGTCCTTCTTGGGTCAAGACATGCCCTAGAAATTGAACTTCCCGGAGCCAGAACTCACACTTAGAAAACTTTGCGTACAATTTTTTCTGTTTTAACAAACTCAAAACCGCCCGAAGATGTTGCTCATGCTCATTCTCGATGCGTGAATAGATTAAAATATCATCAATGAAAACAATGACGAACTTATCTAAGTAGGGCCTGCATACCCTATTCATCAGGTCCATGAAGGCTGCAGGTGCATTCGTTAATCCAAACGGCATTACCAAAAATTCGTAATGTCCATACCTAGTTCTAAAAGCCGTCTTAAGCACATCCTCCTCTCTAACCTTTATAGTTACTTTGTTAAGCTCACAGTAGTCGATGCACATTCGCATCGTACCATCCTTTTCTTAACGAATAACACCGACGCTCCCCAGGGTGAGGTACTAGGGCGTATAAAGCCCTTGTCCAACAGCTCCTGTAATTGAGACATTAACTCTTTCATTTCTGATGGTGCTAAACGATAGGGTGTTCGAGCAATAGGTGCTGCTCCAGGCACTAGATCAATCTGAAATTCTATTTGTCTCTCTGGTGGTAAGCTTGTCAGATCATCTGGGAAGACTTCAAGAAACTTTCTGACAACGGCAATGTCTTTCATACTCTGTTTCTCTTTCTTAGAATCTATCACATATGCCAAATAACTCTGATACCCCTTTCTTACACATCGTCTTGCCTTTGCCAAATAGATCATGTTGGATTTCCTATTTATTCTATCTCCATATATAACTATGGTTTCGCTCTCAGGAAATTCAATCTAAATTATCTTTTTGTTACACATTATTTTTGCTTGGTTTTTGGCCAACCAGTCCATACCAATTATTATATCAAATTCCCCAAGGGTCATAGGAAGTAGTTTTAATGGAATCAAACGGCCTTCTATCTGAATATTGTAGTCATCATATTCCTCTCTAATCGTTACTTGATTATCATCGATAGTTTCTACTTCTAAGGCCGAGCTTAAAGGCTTCGGTACTCTATGCAAGTAATCACAAAATGTAGTAGATATAAAAGAGCGGTTTGCACCAGAATCAAACAATACTCTAGCATGTACAGAGTTGACAAGAAAAGTACCTGTCACTACGTCCGGTGTTTCTTCGGCCTCTGTTGCTGTCATATGAAAGACTCTTCCCTTTGATTATGATAAATTCGTTCTCTTTTCCTCCCGTTTACCATTTCGACTTTCACTTTGACCAATGGCATACTCATTTTTCTGTTGAGGGCAATTTGCTTGGATATGGTTGGATGACTTACAAGTAAAACATAGTCGCTCTCTCCTCTCAACTTTGCAATCCTGAGAAAAGTGTCCTGGTTTCCCACATCGGTAACACACCCTTGGCTTGATCATGCATTCTTCGTTGTGTATGCGTTTGCATTTAGGACATGGGTTTGTAGCATGCCCTTGCCACATCTTCCTTTCTGAACCCAAAAACTTTTCCTTTTTGGTTTCGTTGCTCGGACCTTCCCATTTTCTTTTTATATGATCCCGTTCAGCCTTTTGATGATTTCTTTCTTTTTCTCTAATCTCCGTTGCGTTTACTGCAACATGGAATGTGGTTGGGTTCATAGTGAGAACAAATTCTCGAATGGATGCCTTTAGTCCATAGATGTAACGCTCTGCTCGCCTCTCCTCTGTTGAAACCCAGTGTTCTGCGAATCTCGCCTTCTCTGTAAAACTTGTTGTATACTCCCTTACTGTCATTGATCCTTGCTCCAATCTCAAAAATTCCTCTTCCAGTTGCTTTATTGCAGTGYGTKGACAAAATTTGTYGTTAAATAGTACCTTAAACTCTTCCCATGTCATTCTTGCCATAGCTTCTTCGCCCTTTAAGTTAGTAACTAATTCCCACCAAAAAAGGGCTTCTGATTTGAGCATGGATGATGCATATGTCACCTTATCTTCTCCCGCGCATTTACTGATTTTGAATATTGCTTMTGTCTCTCTTATCCACCTCATAGCTGCCACTGGATCACAGTCGCCTTGAAAGGTTTGGGGCTTACAAGCCAAAAAGGTCTTATAAGTACAACCTTTTTGTCCCGAACCCATGCTGATAGGGCTCCCTGGTCTTGGCCTCATATGTTGGTCTTCCCTATTGTTTGAATCGTTAATATTCTCCCTTCTATTGCTTATCTCCCTATCTTCTTGATTCCTCAACTCTGCCTCTCGCACCTGAGCTAGTACCATGGGCAAGGCAACTTGCAACGCTTTTGTCACCTCCTGGGCAATGATGTCCGCAGGGGTTTCCGCGGTTGCTCGGGTACGTCCTCGTCCCCTACCTCGACCTCTTCCAGATGTAGAGATTGCTTGCATAGAAGGCTGAGGTTCATTGGGTATTGCTTGATTTCTACCTCGTCCCCTTCCTCTTCCCCGATCTCGTCCTCACGTACTAGCGGTCCTTGCAGCCGCAACAGATGTTGGTCGGGTTTCCTAGACATTCGGGGTAATCCTTATAGGTGGTGAGTCTACCTCATCGGGTGTAACCGATGCTGTTCTTCCTGACCAACGCGACATAATTGTTGTGTGCGATAAAATTTACATTTATTAACATAATTATATCCGTTCTCAAGCTAATTATCGAACAAGTTCAACATTTACATAATAAGATTAAACACCCAAATAATATAATCATTCAAAACATGAGTCAATACAAAGTCTTGATGTTTACGCCAAACCGGCTCAAACGTAAACCAAAATAAAATCAAAATGAAGCAAGCTCATGACTGACTAATATTCAAAACACCCAAAAAGTACTTAAAGTAAGACTATCTTTTTTTCCCTCAACCTTTCACTCAGGACATGTCCATCGGGTAGTGAGCAATCTGCACAAACTCTTCATAAGTATTATCTGGACGGTACTTCCAGACAAATCCCAAGCTGGGGCCGTGATGGTATTGATGTGCCCAACTAAAAAAATACCCTTTGATCAAGCCTACATATTCTRAGACCACTTTTCGGTAATAACGGGTTCGGTCTCCCACTCGCACCCTCCAAGACCTGGCAGCGATCCTCCTTTCCCACTCTAATGCTACACACTTCCATGCCATGTTGTGGTTGTTGTCCAAAGTTCATCATTTTCTTTCAACAACTTATTTAACTCCCCCCCTAAATTAGCATGTTCCATTTGCAAGTTCTTCAACCACAATTCCACTTTGGTTTTTTCCGCTTGAACCTTAGTCAATTCTGTTCTCAGTTCAGCATTCTCACCATGCAAATTCGTTAAACTCTCTTCCAAGTCCTCACGAGTAGGCGTGCGTGGGGTGTACTCCTCATAAGATTCCTCTATTGGATCGTAGGAAAAATCCTCTACAGGTGTGGATAGAGATGACTCAACCCTTGACACACTCATGTGACCCCTAGAACTGCTCATCAACCTTCTAGAACGTCTGCTACTATGACTAGTGCTCGCACAGTCACGATCCCCGACACCACCCCTTGGTCCTAGTCCAACAGCTACCGCACGACTTCCGACCCTACCTCCTCGACGACCAATGCTCCTAGTCTGCTTGGTGTAAACCATGTTCCTACAAAACCACAGTCATAAATCTATCACCTTTCAGCACACTTTCAAAACTTAAAGAAAGTTAAGCCAACTATAACAATATTAAATCATATAACCTTTTCCTTGTTTCTATATTTTTATACCCCAACTCAGTTTAAGCTTAGGCTAAAATTAATAACCTATTTCTCTTAAACTAAGGCTCTGATACCACTTGAAACAACCCAAATTCCTGGCACAAATAAGCATCCAAAAGTATATTGTTCCAAATCTAAAGACTCCAACGAAATGAAAGTTTTCAAGATTATAAAACTTAATGCAGAAAATGCCAAAAAGTTGATCGCTAAAAAAACTCGAATATCGCTCTTTGACATGTCTTTATTCAACGATGATCAGGTTCTAAGCTTTCTCTTTCCCCTTGCTACCACTCCCGAGTAAGTGATCACCTGGACATATTTTTTTTAAAAGGAGATGGGTGAGCCTAGGGATCAGTGAATACACGGTTTAAAATCATACACAACAAAGTATATTTAAAAGAAAATCACAATTTGTCATGCATATGGTTTAACATAAATCACAAAGCCGACAGCGTTATGGGAGATGTTTACCTCACACAGCATTGTCTGACGAGCTCACACAGCATGTTCGCACTTACGGCTTAGACAAGCTCACAAAGCATGCTCATCTTTATAGATTCAAACCGTAGTACATCCCCATTGCCACACAAATATCCACAACATATAAAAATTTATCAATCGTTTTCATGCATACATGCTATAACGAAAATCTCAAAAAAAGTCCCAAGTAAGCTTGGGTATAATTATGGATAAAACGTGCATCCATTTATAGAAAAAGTCACGTATAACTCACCGTACGATCCTTAATCTCAATGTCCCTTGATATGCCTTATGCCCTCCCTACAAATCCACGATCATAGTTTTAACTCTAAAAAGAAATTACGTTACTAATAATGACGATGTTTAGAGTTCTTTGGTTAAGTACCCGTAATGCCATCTACACAAATAATTAAAAATGTAATCTCGATCTCAATTGAAATCTCCCCACACACATGTCATATATATAATTTCATAAACTTTCGGATACTAGGCATTATTAGTATTAGTTGTAACATCCAATTTCTAATATGCCCAATTAATTGCTTAGTATATTTAATTATTGGGTTAAAGAGRACTTATGATTTAGTGGGAGTTTAGGTTTGGAATTTTAGAATTTTATTTCTTAAGAATACATTAGAGGATTTGGGAAAATATCACGTCAAATAGATACGTAAAACGGATTTTTTTGGGAGATCATTTCTGGAATATTTTATTGGAGATTTTATAGGAATTGGTAATTTGGGGTTTGCTCAAGGCAGATGTTACAGATATGGTATCAGAGCTGTGGTTTGAGTGAACTGGATATCATTAATGATATTCAGACTCAAACTTAGGTATTGACATTGTTTAGTGACTAGGTTATGATTATATGGGATATATACCAATAGGAGAGACCTAGGATTTGTTGGGGTACAAGGGATAGAATATTATTTGACCCCTATATATAYGTATTATAATTTCAGTGCGATGTCTGATCACGATGCATCTAGCAACGCGCCGGTTACTCAAGAAATTGGGGATGAAAACCTCAATCTTGAAGGGAATGTCCAAGAAAATGTGGACAATGACGATGACGCCCAACTATCACCTCGTACTGAGAGGTTATTGAAAATAATGAATGATCAAACACGGGCTGCTCTACGAGAACAAAGAATAGAGTTTGAAA
>NW_020202662.1:11280-12693 GCF_001531365.2 Cynara cardunculus var. scolymus
GAACACGCTTCACACTTACGTCAAATGCTAGAATTGTTGAGAAAAGAACGACTCTATGCAAAATTCTCGAAATGTGAATTTTGGCTTCGCCAAGTACAATTCTTGGGGCATACCGTATCCGGAGACGGTATTTCTGTAGACCCAGCCAAGATCGAAGCAATTCAAGAATGGGAGCAACCAAAGAATGCTTCGGAAGTTCAGAGTTTTCTGGGTCTGGCAGGGTACTATCGACGCTTTATCAAGGACTTTTCTAAGATCGCAGTACCATTAACCTCTTTAACTCGTAAAGATGCTAAATTTGAATGGAATAAGGCCCAAGATCGAGCATTTCAGACTTTAAAGGAATGTCTGACACACGCGCCTATACTTGCTCTACCTGAGGGTAACGAAGACTTTATAGTATATAGTGATGCATCTCGACTCGGTCTTGGAYGTGTCTTGATGCAGCGAGGCAAGGTGATTGCATATGCTTCTCGCCAATTGAAAGATTATGAGAAAAACTACCCTACTCATGATCTTGAATTAGCATCAGTGGTCTTTGCTTTGAAGCTTTGACGACACTATCTCTATGGTACGAAGTGTCAACTTTATACTGATCACAAGAGCTTAAAGTATTTATTTGATCAACAGACCTTGAACATGCGTCAACAACGTGCTATGGAACTCATCAAAGATTACGACTGTGAGATACTATATCATCCGGGTAAAGCCAATGTAGTGGCAGATGCTCTGAGTAGGAAGACACGTTCTGGACTTCTATGTTACTCTATCATTCATACGTCAGTTAAAAATCATCTATTTGATGAGATTCGAAAATGGCAGATTGAGGCTTTGAAGCCTGAGAATGTCAAAGTAGAACGAATGGTAGGATACATTGATTCTCTCTCTGAAGATGAACATGGTTTGAAGGTCTTTAAGACCCGAATCTGGGTCCCCAAACTTGGCGGCATGCGAGATGTTGTTTTAACAGAAGCACATAAGTCGCGATTATCAATACACCCAGGAAGTACCAAAATGTACCAAGATCTTCGTTTAGATTACTGGTGGCCTGGGATGAAGACTGATATTGGACGATATGTTGAGAAATGTACCACATGCTTACAAGTAAAGGCTGAACACCAGAAACTGTATGGTAGTTTACAACCTCTTGAGGTACCGATGTGGAAACGGGAGGAATTAACGATGGATCTGGTTACTAAACTACCAAAGACCCAACGTCAAAACGACAGTATTTGGGTTATAGTTGATCAATTGACCAAATCAACATTGTTCTTACCTATCCGAGAGTCTTACTCTATGGATCGATGGGCGCGGTTGTACGTTGATGAAGTTGTCTCGCGACACGGCGTACCAGTGAAGATTATCTCTGATCGCGACTCTCGATTCACTTCTAATTTTTGGACTAGATTTCAA
>NW_020202662.1:13638-16084 GCF_001531365.2 Cynara cardunculus var. scolymus
CCAATTTCTAATATGCCCAATTAATTGCTTAGTATATTTAATTATTGGGTTAAAGAGAACTTATGATTTAGTGGGAGTTTAGGTTTGGAATTTTAAAATTTTATTTCTTAAGAATATATTAGAGGATTTGGGAAAATATCACGTCAAATAGATACGTAAAACGGATTTTTTTGGGAGATCATTTATGGAATATTTTATTGGGGATTTTATAGGAATTGGTAATTTGGGGTTTGTTCAAGGCAGATGTTACATTAGTAATATCATTTATGATAATAATAATAATAATAATAATAATAATAATAATAATAATAATCTGGTTATTGGCAAATCCAGATTGATGCAAATGATATTTACAAAATTGCTTTCAATATTCCTATGGGACATTATGAATGGAAGGTCATGCCTTTTGGTTTGAAAAATGCTCCTTCTGAATTCCAACAAATCATGAATGACATTTTCTACCCTTATAGCAACTTTATTATTGTTTATATCGATGACATTCTTGTCTTCTCCAAAGATATTGAAAGTCATTTTAAACACCTCAACATTTTTAAGACCTTAGTTTTCCAAAATGGTTTAGTTATATCTAAGCCTAAAATGTCTTTATTCCAGACTAAGATTCGGTTTTTAGGACATGATATTGAGAAAGGAACCATTCCTATTCAAAGAAGTATAGCTTTTGGTGATAAATTTCCTGATCAGATTCTTGATAAAACCCAGTTACAAAGGTTTCTAGGTAGCTTAAATTATATTTCTGCCTATATTCAAGATTTAAGCCAATATACTTATCTTCTTTATGATAGGCTTAAAAAGAAGTCTTGCAGTTGGACTAATAATCATACTCTAGCAGTCCAAGAAATTAAGAAAAAGGTTAAAAACCTTCCATGCCTTATGCTTCCTAATCCTAGTTGGCATAAGATAGTAGAAACTGATGCTTCTAATTTAGGACAACAATGATGAGTTTTATAAACTCCTTTCCCAATTTCAGGATCTAAATATTAATGTTTTGACTGATGAAAATGTTTTAAAACTTTTACAGAAGATCAAAAGAAGCTTCTTCTTCTCATCAAAACCCTATTGATGAGTTTAGGGTTCATAGAAATGGGATTGTTATGAAAATGGTGAGGAAACAACAAATGTTGTTTATCCTCTAATTYTTACTCTTATAGAGCATTTTACTGGTAGGTTCTCTGATAATTGCGAGAATATTAGAACTCTAATCAGTAATCTTCGATGTAAGACTCTTACGGAGTTTAGATGGTACAAAGATACTTTTCTTTCCCGTATCTTTGAGCTTAAGGACTGTAATAACAGTCATTGGAAAGCTAAGTTTATTGATGGCCTCCCTCATCTCTTTGCTGAAAGAATTCGTAAAATTCTTAAGAAATATAATATCTCTGTTCATTATGATGATTATACTTATGTCCAGCTAATTAGTACTTGTGTTGCAGATTGCCATAATAATCTTTGCAGACAAGCTGTGTGGCAGGAGAACCATGAGTGAAATCTATTTTTCCCTCTTTAGTTACCCTTGTTGAGCATGGAAATTGAGGGTTTAGAAATATGCAAATGAGATAGCTTTAAATCAAGCTGTTGCATAAAATCTTCAGCCGGAGATTTAAGTTTAAAATCTTTTATCTCAGGAGGTGGCTGAATAGTATTGGCAGTTAAGATAACTTTCTCAGAAGATGTAGGAGGAATATCAACCTTCTTTTGGTTTTCTTCAATGTTAGAAATTCTTTGGAGAATCAAAGAAATATTATCCTCACTGGAAAAAAGCTGTTCTCCAACAATCTTGAGTAAAAGATTAGTGTAATTCTGCTTTTCAAGTAATTCGTTAATATGCAACGAAGTAACTGAAAGAGTATTACCTTTTATCAGATTGGAAAAAGCAGAAAATTTGAAAAGAGAATTATTTTTCTTCATAAAAAAGGGAGCTTGAGGAGGATAAATAGTAGATTGAGTATCTCCATTAAGGAAAGACGATCAAGAAGATCCTTCTTGTTTGGAATAGGATGTCTAATCCATTTTAAAACTTTATTGAGAGGTTTATAATTAATGACTAATCTAGGAATACCTCTCTCTTGCTCAGAATGTTTATTGACATAAAAAGCAGTACAGGACCAGGGTGATTGCGAAGGCCTTATAAGACCTTTGTTGAGAAGACTAGAAATCTCGGTCTTGCAAAGCACAAGATAGTCAGAATTCATCTGACAAGGTCTGGCTTTAGTAGGAATATCAAGCTCAGAGAAATCATCCTCATAAGGTAAAGAAACAATATGCTTCTTTCTGTCCCAAAAAGCATTAGGATGATCATTACAAATGCTAAGAGAGAAATCATTATGAACGAAATCAATCTTGGATTTAAGACGAGGGTTAGAAAGTTTTTCAGCAATGGTTAAAGAAGATATTTCTTCTTTAAGGGAATAAAGATGATAAGTTTTTC